>NW_021131993.1:0-204999 GCF_004193835.3 Ostrinia furnacalis
ATTAAATTGTGTAGGTGCAAATTGTAAACTAACATGCATGTATTTATTAGAATTATTACTGTATCACTTAAATCAAAGCTAGACTAAAACGAATGTTGTGTTCAGCTACAATCGGAGTGCAAATTAATTGTTAATCTTTGTTCAATGTATTTTATTTTAAGCCATGATTTGCAATCTGTTGCTGTACCTTAATAAATAAATAAATAAAAACACAGGTTTGTTTTTAAAACAGCTGTTAAAACAAAAGAGGTTCAAATAAAGAGAATGAACAAATTTATTAAAGGTAAAATCCATCGTGAGAGTGAGAAAAGAAAATATCTATTATAATATTAAACACAGTGATGCTATTATGGTATAAACCAAAGTATAGATCACATAGTCGCAGTATCTCGAACACAGAGCAAGTTTTATTAAATTAACCCATCTATAAAGTAAGCATTATTCCATTACAAGGCATTAACTTGCTAACAGGATTTTTCTGTTTACAACGCAATCCGAAGCCAACAGCTTTAATATCATTTTCAAACACGCATTCAGAGCCCAGTGAAGCGCGAACTTATTTTATGTGCAGACTAGCGGCCGCCCGCGACTTCGTACGCTTGGATACCATTTTACTGTGGTTTTACCCCCTTAGGGGTGGAGTTTCGTAAAATCCTTTCTTAGCGGATGTCTACGTCATAACATCTACCTGCATGCTAAATTTCAGCCTGATCCGTCCAGTGGTTTGGACGGTGCGTTGATAGATCGCTATGTCAGTCAGTCAGTCAGTCACCTTTGAATTTATATTTTAGGCTATACAATATTTGTTGCAAAATCAACTCCATTACTAAGTATTATAAAATGTCAATGTCCTGTAGTGCTATCATCTGTACAAGGTACTGTCGCTATATCAACCTATCACAAAACTCAAATGATTTGAAAAGTCTTTTTTGTACTTAATTAAAAAAGTTAAAAAAATATCAAAATCATAAGTTGCTTTAGATAAAAAAATAATGTTATACTCGTAGCTCAAGTCCACACATCGTCATCATAATAGGGAAAATCTTCAGGCAATCGCAGTGTGTGTGGCGTAGTGTTTATTTTAATGATTTATGTGACTTATTATGTAAGTCGTTTCATCCGAATGACATCCACTGCTGGATAAAAGCCTCCTCCAAGGATTTCCACATATTTAATGTCTGTCCAATCTACTTATAAACTAAAGAAACCTTGTAAACGAAATAAAATTATTTTATTTTATTTTTATTTATTATTATTATTTAATGTGTATAAATTATGCATAAAAGCACATTAAATTCGGCCGTTTGGTATAGTGGTTCGGAACGAACTACTATGCCGAGAGGTCCCGGGTTCGATTCCCGGCCGGGCAGAAATTGAAATGATGAATTTTAATTTCTGTGACGGGTCTGGGTGTGACTATATTGTATAATATGTATGTATTTACAAAAAAAAGTACCGATAGTACAAGCTTTGCTTAGTTTGGGACTAGAAACGTAGTGTGTAAAATGTCCAAGGATACCTGTTCATTATTTATTTATTATTAAATTAATTACCTAATAAGCGTTTTATCGGTAGCTTATCTTATCATCCATCAAGAGATTATCCACCGAAGAGTTAATTGTCCCAAATGACTTAAACAGATTAACAACACATCTCACGGGTAAATAAGCGAGCACAAGCAAAATAAATTAGTGACTACATGCAAATGTAATGAACGTTCCCCATAGACTAATTATGTGTATAGACGTCACAAAATATTGAGATACCACTGAGTTTTTTAGTAAAAAAAATATTTTTTTTAGAATTTTAGTAATATTTTGTATTGCACAAATTAGTAATTATTATTGTCCCGTTAGCCCCTAGTCCGTTCGTTTCAGCCGAAAGACGTCCACTGCTGGACAAAGGCCTCCGCTAAGGATTTCCACAAAGACCGGTCTTGCGCCACTCGCATCCAGGCACCTCCCGCGACCTTCACCAGATCGTCTGTCTATCGGTTAGCCCCTCATACTAAGCTTAATATGCTTGTGTCACGAGGCTCACCACAATAGTCGAGCTTCAGCGGGGTTCGAACCTGTGTTCCTCGGATGACGAGTCGGCCAGATCGACCCCTTCACCGTTCGGCTATCGTGGCTATATTGACTTTGACAATTCATCATCATTGTCATCTCAGCCATATAGGACGTCCAATGCTGAGCATAGGCCTCCCCCAATGCTTTCCATGTTGCCTAGTTGATAGCGGCCTGCGTCCAGCGCCTTCCTGCTTTAACAATTCATTGTCATCAAAATACACTAGAATACAGTATAGTATTCTGCTCATTGTACCTGCTAAAGAATTTGCTTTCAAGCACAAACGGAGCATCTACTAACAAATTGGTCTGTGTATCTTATTCATCCCAACTGGAGTGCTAACAGTATAGGATACGTCGCCCTTAAACTTCTGCTTTTAGAAACGGGTTCAAATAGAATGTTAAATGATACAATTAACAAAAACAAAGGATGGTTAAGAATTATTTAGAGAGTACGAATCCCGAAACGCAAAATGCTTCGCGGAATTTCGCCCTTTATTTATGTTTATTCATAAGGCGTTGACAGAAAAAGTGTCATGGCTTTCTCTGGTTTATAAAGTAAAAAATAAATCTACAAAATATAGTTCCAAAATACTGGACTGTCCTGTCGATGACATTGACAGTGGGGCGCCACCGTCAATACCGGATCGCTGGTTCCGATTTTTGCCATGTTGGAAACCATATAGTTGAACGATGGTAGCGCCCCCCTGTCATTGAGTTTGGTGGGACAGTTCAGCGTGGGTCATCTATACATTGTATTTTCATGTCATGTTACCTAACGTGACCCTCCTCTAAATTTAAACTTAAAAGGCAAAAAGATTTCATTATTTTCCAAATAGGTAAATATAAAAATTAGGATGTAAGGATAGTGGAAAATGAACCAAACGCAAATTTAAACACTAATAAGTAATAAAAAAATAAAGAAGTCTTTTGTCCTGACGACAGGCTTTTTTAAAGTAACACATTAGGTTTTTTTGATGAACATCTAAAACACCTGCAAGCTTAGCTAAATGCACATCCTTGGGCTAGGATTTTGTTGTAGTTTACCACAATTGATGTGAATTGAACTAGCGACCCTCGAATCGTCAGTCCAACTGCAAAATCGTCAGGCCACGACTTTCGGTCATTTCATCTCGAATTGAGGTCACGGCTGAAAAATCCCTATGCGCCATGACATGACCTTGTTATACCTTGATTTCGGGGGTTGCTCGCCCTTTTCACCCGTTTAATGGAGGGCAAATTTGATTCGGATATGACGGGAGCACTCGGGTCCGTTAAACTTTTGAGGATTGACACTGGCTTTGTGTATGACAGTGTCTAATTGAGTTGAGATAGGCCAGTTACAATAAAGTCCGCGCCCGGAGTTAAGCTGTTTTGTAATTGAAAAAACAAAATAAATTCATAATAATACCACTCGCAAGCAAAAATATGGAATCAACCTATTTATTCCGAGCGATCATCATAAGAACTAAATGACTAATAGAAGATCAATAAAATGGTACCATTTTAAAGGTAATATTATAAACTTAAAATTGATACCATAGATACATACAATACATTTGAATACATAGTTCTTAAGACCGCTCGGAACACAAGGGGGTGATTCCATACTTTTGCTCGTAAGTATAGTTTTGCTTAGTTTGGGACTAGAGGTGCATGCAGTGTAAAATGTCCAAAGAATTATCTATATTTAAAATAAAATCACTTTATAGAACACCACACACAGAACAAGAACAAAAAAGAAATACACAGGGACAGTACAATATTAATGCATATTTAATTATAAGTTTGTGCACATCATTAGAGTATAAAAATTTTGCTGTCACTTTTAGGTAGGTACATTTCATTTCACTCATGAATTATAAGTAATAGAAATAAGTAAAGTAATACTGAGACATGTAAAAGAGCTTACTTGCAAAATAAATGAATTTGGATTTACGTAGAATACATTTTGATAAGTAAGTGAATTTACTCGTATTTCGTATTGGGATAGTGGAGGTTATACAAATGTACTTCTTACAATACATCGGAAAATGTGTGAAAAGATGAATTACTATAAAATTGCTTCATTCCATCAATTTCAATAGCCCG
Source organism: Ostrinia furnacalis (assembly GCF_004193835.3). NCBI lineage: Eukaryota > Metazoa > Arthropoda > Insecta > Lepidoptera > Crambidae > Ostrinia > Ostrinia furnacalis. The sequence goes on from NW_021131993.1 coordinate 4,158, forward strand.
TTCAACAAAACTAAATAAAATACAGCGCTGACAGTAAAATTGTGATTCATGCGAAACCTCGTGGATTACCATTATTTATCGGTCATTCTCCGGATCTGGATTATTTTGTTGATTACCCCGACCTTTTTTATTTTTGAATTTAGAGTAAGTTTAGGTAAAACATTTCAAAATAGACATTATTACGAGCATATTTTTTATATTGGCCCATCTGTAGCAAGCAGGAATAAAAAGTTATGCGACATCAAAATTTTCATGGTGCATTACCGATCACCTCGACACGCAGGCCACCACTAAAGGTTCACGGGGGAGGATAGAGCTCGTTTCTAAATTGCATAGCTAGGGAAGTAGGCGCACATTAGCGACGTGTCGGGGTAATCACGGTTAACGCCCGGACACAACTTCAAATAGTTATTTTACAAAACCTTTTAGTGATATAATTATATCGTATTTAATTTATCAATGTTTATTTAATCAGTAATCGATTACATAAGCATTGAAAGCGGTAATAATATCGGATTAATTTATACGAGCAAATTTCTTCTGAAATCGGGAGCGCGGACACGTCGTGGTAATCAATTTTTGACGACTTACGATTTTTTTTAAATAACTTAATTAACTATTATTAACTATCTCTGTGGTTTAACAACAAGAACCAAAGTTATACTATTAGATAAAAATATTTGTTACTAAAATATTATGATATTCGGGTACTTTTTGGCCCCGGACACGTGATTTTCTTGGCCGGTGGAATGACCCTTATGTATCCGGGGGTTATGTCACCATAAAAATAAGGTCTTGTACACCATTACGCAGAAATTTGTTGTACCCCAACATGATATCTCAATTAGGGTTGGCACGTCCACAATAACTTTCGCCATTTTTACATCCCTGCTCACCCTTTAAAATGAAGCTACCATCATTTAGCCAAATTGCTAGACTTAAATCGCCTGGTTCACATCTCATTTACCCCGTTTTTACGAGTTTGGGGGATGTTTTTAAAAGACTAGCACTCTTCAGGCTATTTTGGATCTCGTTGACACACCTTAAGGTTGGTTTTTGGATGGCGTTTGTGCCATAGTCAGGTGTATGACAATGGGAGTAGATGCTCAACACAATTGCGGTTCGCTATTTTGCTCCGCCATTTTCTTCTTTATTTAATTAAAGCTGTATAGTTTTGGACCCCAAATTCGGTTGGCAATAAAAAGTTATGCGTTGATTATAATTAGCTCCGGTAATTGTGTTCACACGCCGTGTTATGATAATTTTAGATGGAAACTCTAGGTAGGAACGGTTCCTGATTAAAGAACTTTCTACGAGTTAGCGGATTAGCAGTTAAATAAAACTGACTACCTGTTTCGGGAATGGAGGCCACGTTCACGTACCTACCGGAAAGCGTAGCGTAGGACGTCCATCCAGGAGGTGGACTGAAGACCTCATAAAGGTAACGGAAAGGCGCTGGATGCAGGCCGCCACCAACCGGCCATTGTGGAAATCATTGGGGCGAGGCCTATGTTTTTCACCGCATGAAACACCAAATTATAGTGAAAATTGGATGTTGCGTCATAGACTTACTACAACCCCCCCCCCCCCCCTTACTGGATCTATTTATGTAGAATCCAACCTAATTGAGGAAAAACTTTTATCTCACTCACGTTCTCAAATATCCGAAACCTGTTAAATACAAGTATCTATTTCCTCCAGTATTGTCCTAAGGATTACATTAATTCTAAGTACTGCATTAAATATCCGGATTTTTTCACAACTAACCGGTTATGTCTAGTCTTTACCAGTTACCGGCACAGGCTTAGCACAGAAGCCCTCTTGCCACTTGACCTAATACTTTTACACTAAGCAGCTTAGTGCTAAAAGGAAGAAATCTGTAAGGTGCGGTTCACAGTATGTTCTTGGCGCGGTTACGAAGATATACTTTACTTACGCAAAATTTACTTTTGGGGAGAATGTGGGGCGTTAGATATTTTTAGAGGGCTTTGAGAAAATTATTGGCTATTGCAAATTTTATTACTAAGTATGTAGGTAATTATTCATTATTCAGAAATTGCTTCTTTCTACGAACAGGTAGGTAATGTCAATGAGGTCAAGTTCAATGAGGGAAATCGTTTTAGCAATCACCAGTTGGCGCTACTGTACAGTAAGGTCACTGTCATTTGCTAGCAGCGAAGACAGTGGCGCCAACGGTTATGTATGTATAAAAAAACGATAGTCCTTATTGGCGTGACGGTTTACATACGAGGCTACAACGTCAGCAGAAGTTCCAAGGTCTTATTAGGAGCAGGACGAATTGCCGTAAGATTCTGGATCACCTGAACGATCAGTTTTGTCGCTTTATCTAAATGTTAAACTACTATCCTCAGTCTATAGCTCAAGCCACAAACCAAGTCCTAGTGCATTTAGTATGAACTCACGCTTAGAGTAATATGTCGGTGGTCAGATGACCTAGTAAACGTGTCAGAGGTGTTTCAATTAAATTTTATAGAAAAGATGAGGAGAAAATATTATGTAAGTATGAAGTAACGAACGGGTTCGAAGGAAGTAAACGAGGAGAATGACAACGAGTAGGTATTTTCTATATTGAAAATCTGCCTTTTACCAATTTATTTTTTCAAAATGGTAAAACGTCATCATCAACAAATTAGTTGGGGTTTAGAAGCTTATACAGTCAAAGGCACAGCAGATTTCAAATTCTTATTGCAAAATAACTACAAGTCACGATAGCCGAAAGGTGAAGATCGGACTCATCGACAACTGAGGAACCCTCTGGTTCGAACTCCGCCGCCGCTCGGTAATTGTGGTAAACCCACTTGTAACATAACCATATTTAGCTTAGTACGAGGGGTAAACAGGACTATTAGTCGCGTATATAGTACGCTTTATCAATAAGTAAATAGAACACCATTTGGCGTACCAATAAGCAAGTCTTTTCAAAACAGGATGGGTAATGTTACAACTACAAAAGACGCCAGTATTTAGCTCGATGATTTTGTGCGTACACGCGTCTTTATTAATTAATCTAAAATACGCCATACCCATAAGTAAATAGAACACAATTTGGCGTACCAATAAGCGAGCCTTCTCAATACAGGGTGGTAATGTTTTTCGGTCAAGTGAAACGGCCGCGGTTGCGATACCCTCTTTGAATACAGATAACCTTTTTTAGAGAAACTCAAACTTTCTTTCGCTATGAAGACCGGGTATATGAGGGGAGTGGAAAGCTGGCAACACACGTGCGACTATGAGGAAAAAAGGTGTTAATCATCATCTTGAAGCCACGATAGCCGAAGGGTGAAGGGGGCGGACTGGCCGACTTGTCATCCGGGTAGAATCTCGCTGACGCTCGACTATTGTGGTGAACTGGTGAGTCCATTTATGACACAAGCATTTAAGCTTAGTTAAAGAGGCCAACGGGACTACAGACAAGTAATTTGTGCAAAAACAAATAACTAATATTCTTTTAAAATAAATATCAATTTAAGCCACAGGACATCTCTGCTAATATAGGCCTCCTCGAATGATTTTAGATCCATAGGCAGATTGGAAATGGAAAAATATACGGCGAATTCAAGACTTGGACATAAATAAGGTAGGTAACAAGAGGTAATTTAATATTACTAAATAAAATCTTCGTAACCTATTGTCAAACACCAAATCAAATCAAAAATCTGTTATGATTCTTTGGGTTCTTTTTAGACTTATTCACTTTGAATATAAACAGCAACTTCAATGGGAGTTTATCAACCGACTTCAAAAAAGGAGGAGGTTCTCAATTCGACCCGTATGTTTTTTTTTTTTCTATGTTTGTTACGCGATAACTCCGCCAATTATGAACCGATTTGAACAAATCTTTTTTCAACGTATAGGTAATACCTCAAGGGTGGTCCCATTTAAATTTAATAATAAAAAGAACAACCCCCAAGGGTGGAAAATTGGGGATGAACTTTTTTATACGCAATATCTTCGCCGATTATAAACCAATTTGAACGATTATTTTTTTGTTGAATAGGTATTATCAAAAGGGTGGTTTCATGCGAATTTGAAGAAAATATTTCACCCCCAAGGGTGGAAAATTGGGGATGAACTTTTTTATACGTAATATCTCCGCCGATTATGAACCAATTTTTTTTGGTCTCAGTGTACTGCCTACCTTCAGTGGTAGCATCAAGGTAATAATTAGTTAACTAAAAAGCAAGAAATAAGTAAAATTTTATAAAAAAAATAAAACCGACTCCAAAAAACCTACACTAAAACGTAGAAAAATAATTACTAATTACCTACTTATTTATTAGGACGAATTATTAATATTTATGTAGGTACAACATGTAAAGTTTGCCTGCACCGACTCCAAAAGTATCAATCATGGTATACCTACATAAATATTAATAATTCGTCCTAATAAATAAGTAGGTAATTAGTAATTATTTTTCTACGTTTTAGTGAAGGTTTTTTGGAGTCGGTTTTATTTTTTTTATAAAATTTTATTTTTACTGTCAACTACATCAACGTGCTTCGACTCTCTAATCACAATCTCAATTAACTTCAGTTGCTTCTATACCATACTCCAAATACAGATTAAAGCACCTTCGAACATAACTTCATGGAACATAAACTTATTATTATATTTCCAGGCTAAAGAAGCACTCAAGGGCTCTGAAACAAATTGTCCATTCTCAGCCGACAAAGAAACTGCTTACAGGCGATTAATCCAGCAAATGGACGATGATATAATGTTGCACTGAACGAACGATCGGAAGAAAAGAGGTTTTGTGAATATTGTACAGAGCAAAGAATGGGTGGATAATAATAAGGTTAGTACCTATAACTGCATAAAGTTGATATCATCATCCGCTTTGTAAAGAAAGGAAGTCGAACCTTAACTTCGAACTCCTCCTATGTTCTTCTGATTAATTTCGTTGCGGGTCCAATGACAGCTTAACTTTCCCCCGGGACAAACTTGACCTTCACTGGTTGGGTTTTTATTGGCGGTCAAGCTGTTGATCCTGGCTACACAGGAGTTGCAGCGGTGGGAACGAGAGGTGGGAATAGTCCCGTTAATAAAATTGACACGGAAAGAATTCACAATCATCATTTTAGCCACTGGACGTCCACTGCTGAACATAGGCCTTACCCAATGATTTCCACATCGCCGATATGTAGCGGCCTGCATCCAAAGCTTTCTTGCAACCATTATGAGGTCCGGTCTCCCTTGTGGGTGACTGTCTCACGCTACGTTTTCCGGTGCGTGGCATCCATTCCAAATACTATAATAAAAATATTGAAAACTACCGTATTAAATTACTTAAATTTAGTTTTTATTCAACAGTTGTAATTCACCTGATAGAAAGTAATGATTAAATGTATTAAGTTCAAAAAACAGTCCTTTGAAAAAGAAAGCTCATGAATAATATTCACAATGGGCCAGTTTTACCCTACCTCACCTGATGGAAAGTGGAGGTAAAATTTTGACAATCCTTTAAAAATTCTAACGAAATCAAAGTTTTTACATCGGTTTTTTTCCCGTCAATGAGTTGTCAACTTATTGATTTCTAGCAAATAAAAAATATTTTTAATTGTTTTCCGGCCTAAAACTAAGTTTTTTTCCAACATAAGCTGTGCCTTGGAATTTTGTATATCTACCCAATCCCTCAAATTAAAATCTAAAATGCGTGTCACGTGTACCCAGCCTTACACCGCATCCCGCGGGTGCGAAATTTGCCTTTATTGGACGAGCTAACTTTTTATCATGGAGCTTCCTCCAGGTAAGTGGTAATGGTAGCAAATACATACCTAAAAGTTTGTTGGGAAATTGGCAAAAGCGATTTGGATACATACCTGTTGTGCTGATATTAGAGGAAAACGTTTTTGAGTATGGAAAAATGTAATTATATTTTGGTCATTACGTGAAAATTTAAGTTACCTATATGGGTATGAGGACACACGATTGTGCATTTACTTAACGTATCTTTATAATTTAGCTCTAAAATTGAGGCCCGGTTTCGGAGACAAGATATAATATGATCTGTCCAATCCCAGAATCTGTCCTATACCGAACAAAGGGTAGAAAAGACCGAGGAGAGTCGATAAAGTCACATTATAGATTTTTGGAATCATAATAATTATTAACTATCTATCAGCGAGCTCGCAACAGCTAGAATTTGTTAGATGAAGACTTGAACTAAAATGCGCACTGTTAAGAGCTCGCTAGTAGTTAATAAGTTCTAAAATTGGCAATGTCACAACTATCTCCGTCGGCCGTTTGGTGTAGTGGTTCGATACGGACTACTATTCCGGAGGTAGCGGGTTCGATTCCCGCACAGTACAAACAGTTGTGTGCATGAACATATTTGTTTGTATTGGACTGGGTGTTTTCTATGTATAATAAGTATGTATTTACAAAAAAAAAGTATTTAAGTATGTTTATATCCGTTGTCTAGTACCCATAGTACAAGCTTTGCTTAGTTTGGGACTAGAAGCGCAGTGTAAAATGTCTAAGGATATTTATTTATTTATTTATTTTATATTTATCTACTACTACTCTGTAAATGAATATCTTTCTGACAATTTATAATGATTTGTGTGACAATTTGAGTACCTAAGTATTTAGTAATGAAATGTTTTTTTTTTCTCTCCGACTGACATAATATTGTATTCTGCTGACATTTTCTGTATGACTTAATTAACTTATAATTATTAATAATTGACTTGTATTTGAATTGTATCATTTATTGTGTCATGGATTTTTACTACCTATCAATTTCTTAAAATGTAATTTGACCAATTTAAAATCATGTATTACCATTATTGTATGCCCATGCGGCGGAACACAGCTGATCTATCATACAAATGGCAATGCCAGATTTTGTATGGAAGGTGGCGTCTTTTTTTTTTCGCGCGGTCATCGACCAAACTTTGTTTTTTGATTACAAAATAGTGTAATAAACCAAACTTACTACGGCATGTATACCTCTAAACTCAGTCTGAACTGAGTTACGAGCATTAGAAGTTTGATGATTTTCATACTAGATTTGCTTTTTGCGCGCAAGATTTGTAAGAAATTGCAACAAAATATTGCGCTATTTTTTTATTCCGCTGATTCTGCTGCATACTGATGTCTGGAGCCTTTAATGGATGGTATTGTTTGTTCACACATACAATGTCACTATTTTGTTGCAATTTCTTACAAAACTTGCGCGCAAAAAGCANTCATACTAGATTTGCTTTTTGCGCGCAAGATTTGTAAGAAATTGCAACAAAATATTGCGCTATTTTTTTATTCCGCTGATTCTGCTGCATACTGATGTCTGGAGCCTTTAATGGATGGTATTGTTTGTTCACACATACAATGTCACTATTTTGTTGCAATTTCTTACAAAACTTGCGCGCAAAAAGCAAATCTAGTATGAAAATCATCAAACTTCTAATGCTCGTAACTCAGTTCAGACTGAGTTTAGAGGCATACATGTATTAGTAAGTTTGGTTTATTAGACTATTTTGTAATCAAAAAACAAGGTTTGGTCGATGGCCGCGCGAAAAAAAAAAGACGCCAATTTCCGGCATTGTCTTTTAATGACCTGACTTATGTACCTGTGATTTCACAATAAACACAATTTCAATTTGAATTTGAATTTATCCTTTGTTACAATTTACCTAAGTGACTACTGATGGTAGCTTAGTCTGCTATAACCCGCAAAAGCATTTAGCAAACTGAAAAATAGATCTTTTGTGTCGCACTCTAGAACTGAACTACGGACCTTGGGAAAGGCATCATTAGGTATCCAAATTATCACTTAGATAAAAGAGATAACTTAGACATTTTCCCATAATCTTGACAATATTATTCCTTAGAATATTCCACAGTTAATAGCAAGTTAACCAAATCTGGCAACTTTATTAAATGATATCTAACCTTTCAGACATAAAGTTCACAATTGCTCCGGTTTTACTGAGAAAATCTTCACTAGCAGCTAAATTACATTTGAGGGTTAATAAACCTTTGTAAAGATCCAATATTGGTACAAGCGTTAATAAAAAATGCATAAAGAAATGGCTCGTATATTGGCCCAATCTTCTATCTCATCAGTGTACTGAAGCAAGCTTTAATATATCTATATATATAAAAGAAAGTCGTGTTAGTTACTTCGCTTATAACTCAAGAACGGCTGAACCGATTTAGCTGAAAATTGTCAGGGAGGTAGTTTAGAGCCAGGAGAAGGACATAGGATACTTTTAATCCCGTTCGAAATAAAAAAAAGTCTGCTTATTTATTGACATTAACGCGGAACAAAGTTCGCCGGGTCAGCTAGTTATTAATGAAAAGATATATCATAGTCACAGTGTATTTAGATACAGTAAGCTTACTCTGCATTTTTATTGCAAACAATCAAATTAATTTGGTTGTGAATCCCTTATCAGAAAGAACATTAGCTTACCTTATTAATTATATTACAAAAGTTGAGTAAGAATTTTAAATGTAATTATATTTCTTTAAACAAACATTCTTTGGAGGGCATAAACAATCTTATATAGACTTGTGCAGTCAACGTCAACTAGTTCGTGACATCAAAAGTAGTCAAAAAGTTCACAACACATGTCAAATTTTTGGCCACTTTGGATGTTACGAACCATTTGACTCTGACTTTACCTCTGATTCAGACTTGACTCTGAGGGTTTTGAAATTACAACGATTTAAAACCCTCAGTTTCAACACAAAAAAACTTAAACTGAACCAGATTCGTTTACTTTGATGGAACCCTGTATTAAATTAGCTTCAAAGTTCTAAATCTGTAACTCAAACCATAGAATCTATATCGAAAAGATAGCTTTTAACAAATTAAATACTTATTAAGTAAGTACATTTAACTCATCTCAGGGGAGTGAACCTACTGACTTTATCTTGCCTGTTGCTAAAATTTTGCACCGAGGCATTATTTTGATTTAATGTAATTGAATTATCTGTATCTATATCATAGGTAATATACGGCGTAGTATATTAGTCGTAGAATTAGTAGTTTTGATAAAAAGTAGTAACAGTTTGTTTTATATACCTTTACCCAATGATATTATAGAACTATAGATATGTTACGTTCATAGAAATTACGATTTTAATCCGTGCCGAGCTATTCCAAATTGCACACATTGACAAATGTAACTGATAAGTGAAACAAAAGATACGAAATAGCACGCAAATGAAAGAGATACCTATAGTTTTAACGATTCTGCACTAACTAATCTATGTCCGCAGCGCACGCATCCTTATCGCTCTAACGTCAAAATAAGATCGCTTTCTCTTTCTTAACTTGAACATGGCGCATGGCGTCTTGATTGTTTGCATAAATAATTGAAAATATAAATACTAAATAATTTTGCATAATCACATGTGGTAAGAGATCCCTTGTATTTTGTTTACTTTAGAGTCATAATTGGTACACTTTCGAAACACACACGATGGCATTTTTTATTTATTTTGGTAAGAACACAGGAACTTACGGTGTGGTACGCACGCGATTGCGCACGACGCAGGCCACACGAAGACTAAACACAAGACGTCCCAATTGGGACGTATTTGAGTATTCACAGCGCGAGCGCTTATAACATATCTGCTTTTGTTTTTATATAATATCATTGCCTTTACCCAATCATTATCCACAACAAAGAGAAAGAAAGAATACCTATACATTTTCTGAAAAAAAAAAAAAAATGTGAAGCTAAAATCTTTCACAATAAATTAATAATTATCTTCTACTTATTTTCTCTCCTTTCATAATTTAAAATTGTCTACTTTGTTAGGTCCAACTTATTTCTTTGTCATTACTCTCAAAATAAAAATAAATTAGGAAAGTTTTATTTTTTGCAAAAGTTATCAAAGGATTGCAAGGTATGTAGGTACTTACTAGTTAATAAACCGAAGGTTAAATAATACTAATAAAGCCTAATTGCTAAAATAAAGTGGCAGTGGGCGGGAACATAGCTTGCAGAGCTGACGGCCGCTGGGGCAGAAGTTCTCGAATGGCGACCATAGGCTGAAAGACATAGTGTGGGCAAGCCCCCCACTAGGTAGACCGACGATCTGGTGAGGGTCGCGGGATCGGTCGTTGTGGAAATCCTTGGGGAAATCTTTGTCCAGCAGTGGACGTCATTTGGCTGAAATGAACGAATAAAACCAAATCTGTTATAGAAATTGTAGCAATGAATTCAAAATAGGCGACTAGTACAGTCCACCGGACTTAATTACGTAATTAGTATGGTCTTCGTCAACGGTACAATGGGTCTTTTCATTTTCGTGATTATTGCTATGACGAAGATATAAAATTAATGGATGTGACTTTATTAGCTAAGTTAAAAATAACAAAAAAGATTACGCAGATAGTGTCTGAAAACAATGTGCCACTTTTTAATGAGAGATTGTAATCGTGTTTCCTAATTAAGTTTGGGGATGACATCAACTAATTTCTTTTTTATCTGCCGAACAAAACCTAGAATTACAGACTTGAAAAACTAAGCACTAATTTCGCCAACACCGCTGTCACTAAAACGTTAATTTTAACATCTCCAGCAGGGTTGCCAACAGTGATATGCCAAAATTTCCCACATTTGGGGAAAGGAAAATTTGACAAAGTAATACCACATTTAAATGAAACTGGCTATCTATAAAAATAAATTCCTGTTTTTAGTAATGAATTGTAAGAAATAAATCAAGACTAGCAGAAATTTGATGTTATATTGCATTTGCATTTGCATTCTTATTGTTTTCAGCCTGTAACGTCCACTGATGGACAAAGGCCTCCCCCAAGAACTTCCACAAAGACCGGTCCTGTGCCGCCCGCATCCAGGCACCTCCCGCGACCTTCACCAGACCACTTCTATTGCTATTGTGTTCATACTTAAAATCCCCCAATTTTCCCCAGTCAGCGTCACTTTGCCCGCATCATCGTCATCATCATCATCATCTCAGCCATAGGACGTCCACTGCTGAACATAGGCCACCCCCAATGCTTTCCATGTTGCCCAGTTGGTAGCGGCCTGCGTGCAGCGCCTTCCTGCTACCATTATCATGTCGTCGGTCCACCTCGTGGCTGACGTCAAACGCTGCGTTTTCCGGTACGCGGCCTGCACTCCAGAACCTTGCTGCCCCATTGGCCGTCAGTAAAAACTTTCCCCACAGATTGGCAACCCTGCTCCAGACACTTCCAGCGTTCATAATCTTGGCGTGCCTTAATGAAACACATTAATAACATCTGCGCACACTAAAATGTCTTTTGTTTCTTGTGATTTCGGAATTGTACTCTTTGTTGGTAGTTCGTTAATATCCTTTCTTCCGTGTCAGAATAATTGTGAAGAGTTTGCCGGGAAGTGAGTCAGTGTTCATGAAATTGCAATACTCAGTTGTACCGCTTTCGCTCTTTGAGATCCTAGTTTTTTGGTTTGGCATGGATTTTTTAATTTATTTACCTATTCATAGAAACCAACAGCGACACATTGAAAATGTTAGTTATTTTTTTTTATCCACAACGAGGAAGCTTTTGGCCTGTATCTCACCTGATATTTATTATTATTATATTTAGACTGATAGTATAGCCAATGACAGGTTTCCCTTATTATAAAAGTACATTGTTGTTGGAAAAAATAAAATATGAATAAAGGATCTGTAGTTACTTACTGAGAAACTTAGTTACCTACTTTCTTCCGTTGTTCTGTTCATTGACTGTATTTTTTTTTCGTTTGTTTCAGCCAAATGACGTCCACTACTGAACAAAAGCCTCGCTTTATTTGCTCCAAATTTTGGAATCATACGTTTATGTTGTTGTAGGACTGTGTACCACGAAGTTTATAGTGTGACATTTTCTAGAACTTTCTTTGAATTTAAAGCAACACATTCTTTCGGCACTGTTTGAAAATTAAAATTGTTTCTTTTTAAACGCAATTAATTCCACTGGTCAAAATAATTCTTAATGCAGATTATCAGTTTTCGTGTTCAAAACTTTTGCCGTTGCCCTATAAGGAAATAATAATACAAACTCAGCAGTACTTCGCAAAAACAGTCGTTATTCGAAATGAAATCATTAAAATTTACGCTCTCGAATCCTGTACTGTTTAATTTTATATCCAAACAGTGCGGACGTAAATTCCATTTTCAAATACGGCAAACATTGGCACCAACAATGTATTCGGGGCAGACAACTTATTCGAGCAAAATCTATTTGCCTCGATATAATCACATTAGTTGACCAAACATTTGTCGTGTTTGGGCAAATAAACAAATAATGTACCGATATGTTGTTTGCTGATCGAAGGGTTCTTTGTATTGGTCAAATGTTTTGTATCGATTGCAACTGACATGTTATTGGGTTTAGTTTATTATGTAAATTAGTTTTATAGGCTGGATGAATATTTTGGTATAATTCCAATGTTCATTAACATTCGAATTTACTTTTTTGCGAGACAATTTTCAAATTTTATAACATTACCACCGTTTTCATTATTTAAAAATATAGGTATTATTAAATGCACAGAGTTATTTTCAACAGTTGAGTGTGACGTCACAATTATTGCGCTCACCAGTATGGCGCCACTGGCGAATGTTCAGCCTTTACTCATGTGCGAGTTAAGGAGGAACGTGACGTCACAAGATATTAAAAATTGACAAAAAAAAGAAAATCACTGGATGAATCCAAGAACAGACAACACAAAAACAAAAGAATACCTATTACAAGTTGCATAGAAAAATCTTTTAAGACAGGTTTTCGAAACACTAATCCTAAAAACTGATGAACTCGTTTCCCAGTGGACATCAGCTGGATGCAACCAATCTGGCGGATGGTCCATTTATAAATGAACAGTAAAAAACATTATTAAAATACTGCCGTATAAACTTACACTGGACCTCATAAAGGTAGCGGGAAGGCGCTGAATGCAAGCCGTCACCAACCGGCCATTGTGAAATATCATTGGGGAAGGCCTATGTTCAGCAGTGGACGTGCTATGGCTGAAAATGATGATGATGATGAACTTACACTAGTTACCTACAGGACACTAGTCCAGTTTTTCGGGATCGAGTAATGCAGAATCCCGCAAAACTGGATTGTTTGGGAAAAGGCTCAAAGAAAAATCTTTTAAAACAGGCTTTCCAAGCACTAATCCTAAAAACTGATGAACTCGTTTCCCAGTGGACATCAGCTGGATGCAACCAATCTGGCGGATGGTCCATTTACAAATGAACAGTTCACAAAAAGAATTCAGCCTCCAATTTGGACTGTCTGTGGTAAAACATAGTGGTTTCTTTTATTGGTATAAAAGTTTCATTCTAAAAATAGTGTAGAGAATTTTTGTGAAAGTTTTGGCAGTTTTGACTTAACGATTTTTTTTCTAAAGGTTCGGACAAACCAACGCGATCACAGCGCGATCAACCGGCGTGCAGCGATGGCGATCAATGCATTTAGGTCTGGTCGCCATCGCTGCACGCCGGCTGATCGCGCTGTGATCGCGTTGGTTTGTCCGAACCCTAAATCTATAAAAGCGAAAGGTCACTGACTGACTGACTTCTCTGTCTGTCTGACTGACACTCATCACGAAATTTCAGAAATTACAAATGCTAGATGGCTCAAATTTTACATAGGGGTTTTTTCGAACGTAGGTGTTCACTAGACGGGATTTTGCAAAATTCAATCCCTGAGAAGGTAAAATGGGGTCCACGCGTACGAAGTCGCGGGCGGCCGCTAGTTCTTTTATATCGTTGTCAGGCATTGACTAAGTTAAAAGCTAGACATATAGTTTTAAAATTGACAAACTACAAATTAAAATCGTAAAATACATTAATCTCATTATTTGCTTTTAGTGGGCTTTTACATAACAGCTCATAACTAAACCATTTTCTTCAAATTAACCAAGTTTTAAAATGCCGAGATACAAACTACGTACCGGGAGAAATAAAGGAATTATTTATGCAAGCAAAGTAAGCGAATAGCAATTAAAAGGGATTCAAACCATCTCCGAGTAGATTCTCGCATTTTAAATCAAAACTTTTGCTGACAATAATGGAATAACAGAGACTCTACTTTAGTTTCCCTTTGTCGGAGGAATAGAAACAATGTTTTTATTAGACGCTTCTTTTGTAGTAACAGTAGGTAAGTTAGGTTCACTATGTAAGTTCGGGTCATGTGTGGGGCGTACAAAATTAAAATCAAATGTGTTAGGTCGATGGGGAAACGCAGCGTGGGACGTCCACCTACAAGGTGGACGGCCGACATCGTAAAGGTGGCAGGGAAGCGCTGGACGCAGGCCGCTACCAATCGATCAACGTGGAAAGCATTAGGGGAGGCCTTTGTTCAGCAGTGGACGTCCTATGGCTGAAATGATGATGATGATGATGTGTTAAGCCCAGAACGTCGTGGATGTCTTGGTGGTTCGGGTACCAGACTACTATCGTAAGTAAGTAATAATATTTATTATTCATATGTCGCACGACCCCCGCAATACCTTAAGGCGTTTTAAACACCAAACCCGCCGACATGCTGACAGCCTTTTGCTTTAACGCTTGAATTTTTGACTCAAACGACAAACATAATATACCTACTAACTCTTGGCAAGGACACATAGAAATGCGTCGGAAGTTGTGGCGAACGTTGACTGGGATTTAAATTGAGACAGTGAATGAAAAAGTAGTTTTAATAAAAAAAATATAGTAGGTATTGCACAAAGTGCACAAATCACTTAAAGTCTTGTGGGCTGAGTGTGCGTTTACATGAAACGTCCTCACTAGTGAGCGCGTTAAAAAAAAAAACCGGCCAAGTGCGAGTCGGACTCGCGCACCGAGGGTTCCGTACAAACCTGCAAGGTTTACAAAGTTCGTTCATTACGACAATCGAGTCATAACTATGGTATCCCACCAAAAACATTCTGTAAAAAACTAGCCAAGTCTCGATGGAGCTGCTTGTTTATCTCTAAAAAGTAATGAAATCTAGACAAAGTCGTGCCAAGTCTATGGTTCCTTACTGCGATTTCTTTATTATTATAGTTAATGTTGTGTGACTTGGCCGTTGAAGGGTGACAAAACCAGGTGCTCCATGACACTATTGGTTACTCCAGATCTTCGATTTTCCTAGTTTTTATAGTTTTCCCTTTATGTGGCCATTAAACCCTAACTCTGTACCAAATTTCAGCCCTCTGAGTTAATGGGAAGTACTAGTTCTATTTTGATGATCATCAGTGAGTGAGTGAGTGAGTGAGTGTCGTAAATGCGAAACTTTGCTTTCGCTTAACTTCGGAACTAAATGACCTACAGACTTGAAATTTTGGATTTAAAGTATGTGATTATAGCTTACTAGATGACGAAAATTTCTGCGTTCTGGTCTTATCCAGAGGTTCTCAAATAGGGGCCTGAAAATGCGGCGAAATGGTTCCAGTAAAGGATGGTACGGCAGTGTTTGCTTCGCGCTCGACTTGGCGGGGGCACTGCCGTGCCCCCAGATTTTTATTGCAAAATGAAATTCATAAGTTTATATTTATTTAAAAATATATATTTTGTAATGTATGCTATAAGACGTTGCTTCGTACCAAATTTCAAGATTCTGAGTTCACGGGAAGCACCCTGTAGGTTTTGATTCCCTTGCAAGTGTCGAAAATTTGCGGCATAAACGGCTGTATCTTTTGATTGCGTTGGCTTAGAAGTTTGATTTTTTCACAGCTTCAAGGGACAGTAGACCTGAGTAATTGATATAAATTTCAGCTTCATACCTCAACGCGTTCCTGAGAAAAAGGGTCTTGACAGACGGACGGACGGACGGACAGACGGACAACAAAGTGATCCTATAAGGGTTCCGTTTTTTCTTTTTGAGGTACGGAACCCTAATTATGAAAATTTTAGTTTTTGAACTTTTTCGCAATCCGTCATACATTGTCATTTTTTTAAGCGCTCATTAGTGAAAACGTTTGATGTAAAATCACACTCAGCCCTCTGCTAACTCCAAGTGCCAAAATTTTACAGCTTTTCGACCAACATGAGTAGCACAGGGTTTTCAGAGTTGCAAGCTTGCAAACCCTATTAAAATAACAACATATGTATAAAAAAATCGTACATAGTGCTCAGAGTAGTAGTAATTATTCTGCAATTTAATCTACCCTTACTAGAAGCTGGAAACATTGAATTTTCAGATAGTTCCAGTTTATTCTGAAACCTATTATTAGCACTGTTTGAAAGAGCTTGTGAAGCACTTTCAGGATCAGTAACCAGTTTTTCGATATCTTGTATAGTTTAGAAATAATCGGGTAAGATTACTTATCGTTTCTACCCTGTATACTAGACTTTCTTCGAAAGAATACCGATTTCCACTGCCAAGAAATGTTATTACTTATAATTCCATTGATAAAAACTATACCATCGTTAGTTATTGAACAAGAAGTGAAGTCTAACTTCCTATCACGTATGAGATAAATGAATTGCCACAGATAACGCCCACGTAGTTCAAACCAGAAACTTGGAGGAACTATGTTTAATTGAGGGTAGTATGTAAGTTAGTTATCGGAGGCGGCCAAACCAATTTGTGGGTAGGTTCATAGACGTGTTTCGGTATCCAGATACTGTTTCAATTAGTATTGCACGATCGCCTGAGTTCTTACTCTAGAGTTAGGCCCAAAACACACGGTGTAACGCAATTGCAACGAAACTGCAACTTCTAGTTACTTTTGAGTTGCATCTAAGTTTCTGCCATAGATTCCGTTGAGAGACCACAGATGACACGACCATTTCAAACCGGTTTCAAACTGATCGCGTCATGTGTGGTCTCTTAACGGACGCTATGGCAGAAACTTAGATGCAACTCAAAAGTAACTAGAAGTTGCAGTTGCGTTTCACCGTGTGTTCTGGGCCTTAGACTACAAATTCTACTAAAGATCGAATATCTCAATGTATTCCGTAATACATGCTTGCTTGAATTCAGTTATCAGACAGTTACTACCAGTAATCCTGATTCACAAAAAGTGACTCAAGAGCTAGGTATCAAGTGCTATATTATCGTGTCTATCAATACATGTCTCTATTGACAAGCTTTGTTCATTATGAGACTGACTATCCAGTCATCCAGGTATTGAAGCTCGTCGCTTTAGTGTCTGTAGCTTTATTGAGGGACAATGTTATCAACTATGGCGTCAGTGTCGCCGACAGATGCGAGATTAAAGTAGACTTAACATTAAAGGTATGCTTAAGCTGGTGATTGTGCGGGCACATCTTCGGTACTTGTAGATGGCATAGCTCAGCCATTGCGCCGGCATGGCTCAGCCACTGCGCCGGCATGGCTCAACCAATGCGTTAGCATGGCTCAGCCATTCAAATTTGACTCAAAATAATGATCTAGATACTTTTAATCATCTTGGCTCTTATTAAAGAAGCCTCGCTCCATAAAAAATGTAACCCTAACATAATACACGCAAAATTCAAAGTTAAACAGTCAGAACTCACCTTGGCTCTCGTTAAAGAATCCCAGCACCATAACCACGATGACGACGAGCCCTGCCTTAAGCTGGTGGCCGAGCGGGCACATCGTCTGCGCTCGTAGGCTCCACACCAGCGCAGGCATGGCTCAGCCATTCATCCATTCGCTGTATGGCTCGGTGGCGGTGGACCGAAATGGATGCGGATGCATTATCTGAGGACAAAAGAGAGTTTATAACGGCTGCACGGAAACTTCAGATTTATTGCGAAATTATACGCGCATTATCCAGGCAACTTCAAAGTTTAACGAAAGATATACAGAGTACCTATGCATTTCTGCAGAAGGCGTAGAGTAAAGTGCAGAACGTAATGGTAGTTTTTGCGCCTATTTTATATGGTACAGTCAGCCTCAAATTTTTTGTGACACCCAAAGTAACCAAAAACTTAATAACTCAACCTTACTTCAATCTCAAAAATCTCAATTCTCTGATTTAGAACTCGAAACATATAAATCTAATGCCAAAATAATATGGACACTATCCAAACACACCTTAACAAAACCAATTATTGCTTTCATATGGATGTAGGAATCTTAGGGCCCTCACCCACTGCGACTTTTTGTAGCGATGCAGTCGCGCTACAGTAGCGTGTTAGTAGCGCGTTGGCATCACTTCTGTAGTGCGTTGCAAATGCGACTAACGCGCGTTAGTAGCGATGCTAGAAAAAGTCATAAAAGTCGCCGTGAGCGAGGGCCCTTAAACGATTTAGAGCAAAAACATGAAACATAATAATTAACTGCCTCAAAATAAATTTGTGTATCTACCTACGCTTAACTTAAAATCAACTTCTAATTTTTTAGAGATATTAGAGAAGGGAATAAATTATGTCACAGAAGCATTACGTCATCATATTTATTGATCTATTGGTACTTTTTATTATTGACCTTGAAGTTCTAATAAATAAAGCCCAATTTTCTCTGCCCTCTTAATTATGTTTCCCTACGCATAAACATAATATTCAAAACGTCGGACGCTCATTTTTTGGTCGGTTATCCACGAAACTTTCCAATTAGAGAGTTTACCGCTCACAAAGAAAGTTGCGAACTTCCCTTCCCATTAAGACTGTCTCTTAGAATCACCGGAGTTGGGCCTGCAAGTTTTAATGTCTTTGAGAAATTTTCTTTATACGCCAGAATGTTTTATGTGCTGTGCAAAAGGTATAAACAAGGTCGTGGGGAGATATTTTTCGAGTGATTATAATTTGTAATCTTTAAAAGGATGGCTATCAACAGCCATTTTAATTTTTCAAATATTTTTTGCGAAGCGTCATCGCAAGCCACATTCTGTAACAAACAATAATATATTTTGTAACATTTTCAGCCATTGCTCAGTTCATAATATTGGTGCTAAAATATCAAAATACAGTAAAATCCTCAGATTATCGGAATCGGAACACAAACTTTTTCATATCACGCAAAATTGAAATAAATAGGGGACACGGCGAATTTAACAAAATAAATGATTCTTAGAAATAACACCCGCTACGTCAGCGTGACGTCATTTCGTTCGATCCTGTTGTCTCTGTCTTAGAGAGGGAAGGCACGAGAAACCGGCCGCCCCGCGCGCCGCCACACTTTGCTCGAGCGCTTGGCTGTGACGGACGTTCTCTCGGTTCAGGGACTGTGATATTTGTGACCTAGATCATTATTTCTGCCATAGGCATATTTCTTTATTGCGTTAAATTGATTTGTGGAATTATTGGTTTCGGTTATGTAATAAATCGATATCTGCTGGTGCCGTACATTACTTTTAAAAAGCACTCTCACCTCTGATCCTTAAGATCAGAAGTGGGATTGACCNCCTTAAGATGATATTATGAGCATAGGCGGCGATTATATTGGTGAAAATGTTTAAAAGCCGGTCCAGTTGTTTCAAAGCCTATTGTCAATACAAACAATATGTATTTCCTCTTTCTAACAGTAGTGTAGAACAACAGTTTGTAAAGCATAAGAAGTCAAGTAAAAGGCAAGTAAGTCCAGTTATTCACAAGTCCTGCCTAACCTAATCGGTCATCTATACGAAGATACTCATGACAAGTCCCCAACACTTTGACGTTGAGTGATCCCCTAAACTTATTGTTTTAGAATTATGTATTCCGAAGACAAAAGAAGTAAAACTTTCCACGCAAAACGGGAAATATTTTATTCACGAGTATTCCCTTCATGTGAGTCGGTAAAAACATCAACCTTTTGGGAATTGTAACCATATACCTTGAACTAATCCGTCAGATACAATTTTTCCCAGCCAGCCTCCGCAAAAATTGTCTTGGGGATCCGTAGTTAACAAAATTGGGATAGAAAATCTAAATATACAGGATGTTAGGTAAATGGGTATATTAGCCGACACTAACCCATGTTAAGATATGCATATAAATGGTATGGTGAAGTCAGAAAATTGATATCATAATTTTAATAATTTTAATTTTCATACAAATCTGATTTTATAAATTTTATTTTGTATGAACATTTAAAACTATATTTAGAAATATAGTATACTAGCGGCCGCCCGCAACTTCGTACACGTGGATCCCGTTTTACCCCCTTAGGAGTGGAGTTTCGTAAAATCCTTTCTTATGGATATATGGACATATATAAATGATGATATCAAATTTCTGACTTCACCATACCATTTATATGCATATTATGTTAACATGGGCTAGTGTTGTCTCATATACCCTTTTACCTAACACCCTGTATACCTTTAACTCAAAGGTGACTGACTGACATAGTGATCTATCAACGCACAACCCAAACCACTGGACGGATCGGGCTGAAATTTGTCATGCAGGTAGATGTTATGACGTAGGCATCTGCTAAGAAAGGATTTTACGAAACTCCACCCTTAAGGGGGTAAAACGGGATCCACGTATACGAAGTTGCGGGCGGCCGCTAGTGTACTATATTTCTAAATATAGTGACCCTAATCTTTATTTAATTGTGTGCGGGTTTCTTTCCTCATTGAAAATGTTACAAATCACAGAATTACTGATGGTACTAGGTGAATAAAATATTACAATATTTTTTGTCTGTTTTGCCTGGACGTGCGTTTTGAGGATCTTTCAATAGTTTTAATTAGTATATTTCATTAGATAAATATAAGTACACAATAAAGGCATTTACGTCCATTACGTCCAATCACCTTCTATGAACAATTTGTAAGTAGTAAAGTTTCATGTTCATAATTATTATTGCACTGAAGGCTAGATGAAGGGAATTATTAACATTTTTATTTGGCTATCTAAGGTTGGGAGGCACCATTTTAATTTGACTTTAATAAATGTCAAAAATCTTTCAAACTCCACACAAAAAACACCGGTTATCGTTATTGTTACGGTCAAAGTTAGGTGGTGCAACTCAGCCTAATACTATTTATTAATAACTAGCTGACCCGGCGAACTTTGTTCCGCCTTAATGGCAATAAATAAGCAGACTTTTTTTTTAATTTCGAACGGGATAAAAAGTATCCTATGTCCTTTTCCTGGCTCTAAACTACCTCCCTGACAATTTTCAGCTAAATCGGTTCAGCCGTTCTTGAGTTATAAGCGAAGTAACTAACACGACTTATAGATGTTACGGTTAATGTGATGAATTGAAAATTATTAATAATAACCGGTTATTATGAATAATTAGCGACAGTCGCGGTAAAAGTGATAAATTAATCACATTTAACAGTGATTATTTAATAATTCAACCTTAGTACTAACAAATTTCATAAAAGAGAACAACATCTTGTGTACGTGCTCGTGTACAGCCAAACTTTTGAACGTTTTGATATCATATATTAATATAATTTGGTATAATGAGTTTGGAATGTTTCTTGCATAATATTACTTTTCCATGATGCCTATAACATAATGTTTTGATTTAAAGTGAAAAATAGGTTAAGGTGCGGCGGGGGTGGCCCTTGGGCCACCCCTAAGCCGCCTATTTAGTTTTATACACACATTAATGACCTCATATTAATCACATTTACCAAATCATGCGGTAATTATTCATAATAACCGGCGATTATTCATAATTTTCACATTTATCACTTTGACCGTAACATATAGATGAAGTACGAGTAAAAATATCAATTTTATAAAACTTTACACACAAAATAACTCGCGCTGACACTTATCGAGTGAGATGGATGGATTACTTTCTCAGAATCAATTTTATTTCGTCTTCTATTTTCGCGATGTTGTTTCTAAAAATAGGTCCTCCTTTTGTCTGATTTTGTCGACAGCCGTTTTTATCTCTAAGGGTTGAATAAAAATAATAATAAAGGTATTGTCTATGACCTTATTTGCCTTTGGTGAACAACCTATTACGGTATTAGCTTATTATTAAGCTTCCTTGTCCCTTGAGGCCTATTCATAATACCCTAACTACGCTGAAAGCCTTACTGTTTATTCACTAATTGATCCTTAATAGTTGATGGATATTTGCCATTAAATAGAGCAGCAAAAGTAATTTAGGTATATTTACTTTCTTTTTAGTCTGTCAGTCAGTTACGCAGTCTTACGGATTTGATTGCTTCTATACAGTTTCACTTTTTTTCGTAAGCCTTTCTTCGTAAGTATCAGTTAAAAACTGTGTTTTTTAATATTAATAGTTACAGTAATACATGTTTGATTGTGCCAGTTTTACTATCAATAGTATTAACTATCTCTAAATTTTATTATTGATGACTAAATTTTTGTCTAACCGACTATCGACTAACAATCAAAGTATAGGTAGACACCACTCTACCTTAAGAGCCATTTCACAAAAATATTCCGCGCGAATTTAGGTAAAAGCTGTCAACGCAACGTCAAAAGAGTAAAAAGAACGCTGAAATGGACAAAAAAATCTTGAGCCGTGACCGTTTTAAGACTTGATTTAAGTTATTAATTTTAAGGTAGAATGAGGTATTCAAACTTGATTAATTAATTTAAATTTTTAATAGAGTTTATTAAGTCTTTTATATTTCGATTCATAATGAAACACGAATAGGTATAATATGTAAAATATATTAAGTACAAAATAAAGACAGTCACATAGTGAAAAAAAAATCTGCCCCCTTACAGCTCCATCATCGGACCCTGGATACGAAATATTCGTCAAGGCGAATCACACAAGCCCAAACTCCATATGGTTCTATTGTTTTGTTACGGAGGTGGCCATTGCATCTCCTCCAGATCCATTATCAGACAGAGCTAAGAAATAAATAAATAAATATTATTATAAGTAAGCAAATAACTAAAATAATTCATCTTACTATCTTACTTTTTACTAGTCTTACTAATATTATAAATACGAAAGTTTGTGTGGATGTCTGGATGTTTGTTACACTTTCACGCAAAAACTACTGAACAGATTTTGATGAAACTTTACAGTACAGTACAGCAGGGGTTGCCAGGCGTCCGGCTTTAGCCGGCCATGTTTGGCTTTTTAGGGACTTGTCCGGCCAAATATTGCCTTGTCCGGCCTGTCCGGCTTTTGTTAGGCTTTTTATTTGGTTGCCGCGCCAGGCGAAAGTCAAGCCACAGAATCATATGAAGCGCACGCATCAGGATGTTGGTTAGCAACCGATGATGATAGTACTCACTCATGAGCTGACACTAATTGCACCCCCCCCGTCACATGTCCGGCTTTTAGGGTAAAATGTCCGGCCAAATGAAGCACAAAGTCCGGTTTTTGTGATTTTGGACCTGGCAACCCTAAGTACAGCAGTACTAGGCAGTCTGTGTTCAACTATCACTTGGGTCGGACGTTCCTATCGCAAGACCTTTGGTTCACTCAGTTCCGATACGACTCTAGTGCTGTGTGTAATTATTTTCGTTAATACACTGAGTTTATTAATTTCTACGAGTGGATTTCATTTTGCCTGAGACCTACGCCATGAACCCTGAACCAGAAGACCCTGTCGCCAGCGACAGCGACGCTCATCCATCCCTGGCGTCGACCAGAATAACAATGTATAGGCTATAATTTATGACGATCTGTGACAAACTAAATTTCAAGCGGGTGAAGCCGCGGGCAATACTACATATTTCATACTAGCTTTTTGCCCGCGACTTCTTCTGCGATGAAGTGGAAAATGGTTCTAATNTAACTAAAATAATTCATCTTACTATCTTACTTTTTACTAGTCTTACTAATATTATAAATACGAAAGTTTGTGTGGATGTCTGGATGTTTGTTACACTTTCACGCAAAAACTACTGAACAGATTTTGATGAAACTTTACAGTACAGTACAGCTAGGGTTGCCAGGCGTCCGGCTTTAGCCGGCCATGTTTGGCTTTTTAGGGACTTGTCCGGCCAAATATTGCCTTGTCCGGCCTGTCCGGCTTTTGTTAGGCTTTTTATTTGGTTGCCGCGCCAGGCGAAAGTCAAGCCACAGAATCATATGAAGCGCACGCATCAGGATGTTGGTTAGCAACCGATGATGATAGTACTCACTCATGAGCTGACACTAATTGCACCCCCCCCGTCACATGTCCGGCTTTTAGGGTAAAATGTCCGGCCAAATGAAGCACAAAGTCCGGTTTTTGTGATTTTGGACCTGGCAACCCTAAGTACAGCAGTACTAGGCAGTCTGTGTTCAACTATCACTTGGGTCGGACGTTCCTATCGCAAGACCTTTGGTTCACTCAGTTCCGATACGACTCTAGTGCTGTGTGTAATTATTTTCGTTAATACACTGAGCTTATTAATTTCTACGAGTGCATTTCATTTTGCNTCCGATGATTACTATATATTTTTAAGCTTATCATATGAGCATAAATAATAGATACAGGGCTTTGAAAATGAGTCTGCGGCAATTTTTTCGTAAAATGGTTGTGGACGATGGGGCACTGTGAATTAAGCAAAAGAGTTTTAGTAAATCCGTTTCATTAATGGTCAACAACAAGGATTGACCTATCTTTCGCAGTTATTAAATAATCTCTGGGTGTTGCTTAAGATAGTAATTCGTGCTTCCAAAATCTTAGAAATTCGCACGAAAATGTAAAATGGCTCTTAAGCGAGTGCCGTGAAAATAACCGTAGGGCCGCTTAGTCCAGTCAATAAAGCATTATAGATGGAAATCCATGGAACACAATTTTTGACTTCAGGACTTTATTTAGACTAGTTAGGAGGTGAACATAGCAAAAGTCCCCGCCCTTAGCCCTTAAGCCGGCGGGGAGAGGGGGGTTTAAAGGTACCACTTTTCGGTTTTTCGCTTAATCCTCGGAAACTATGCGTCCTAGTGACATGGCTACTATGAACAAAAAAAAGCTTATTCATTTTGCTAAATAACCGTTTGATGTATATTTATGAAATTTGAAGCTGATGTTTATCTTGCAAGTCTCAACACATGAGCCTAATTTGAAGTGTTAATGCACAGTGCTTTTTGAGTGATGAGGAGTCAAAAGTGGCTCCAATTAGTTCGTCTAAATATACGCACTATGCAGTCCCCTCCCTGGAACTAGGCTTAACATGCTCCCGCATGCCTATAATGTTTGCTCAATGTTGATTTAGTCGATTTTCTCCTGATGGGAACACGTAAGACAAAACTAAAATTTCTAATATTACAGACCTTCTAGAGCAGATGCCGCGAAAACTATACAAGATATAGAAAAACTTGACTGTCTCACCTGTAGCAAATTGAATAAGCTTTTTTTGGTTCATAGTAGCCATGTCACTAAGATGCATAGTTTCCGAGGATTAAGCGAAAAACCGAAAAGTGGTACCTTTAAACCCCCCTCTCCCCGCCAGCTCAAGGGCTAAGATCGGGGACTTTTGCTATGTTCACCTCCTAACTAGTCTAAATAAAGTCCCGAGGTCAGAAATTGTGTTCCAGGGATTTCTCTCTACACCGTCGTTAAAGCATTCCTTGACTGGACTAGCTGTACTATCAGTGTCATATTTTGATGTCTTTTTTTAAGCAGTCGTCTAGCGAGCTCGCATAATGTAGCTCATGAAGCATACTGAAGTATAAACGTCAAAATCCCTAAATGAAACTATTCAATATTCAAACAACTACCCACACAAATCCTGCCGCTTGAAATGATCACTAAAATGAGAGTGATGATGAGGCAAATCTTCAAGGAAAATGCCTTTTGCAATACCCAAGGGATGGTACTACGAACCTCACCACTATGACTTGCGAGTTTCTTTGGCGTTTATAAACCACCTTAATGACGTCACTTACAACGTGAGGGTTACCTGATTACACATTAAATTTAATGTATTATTTACCCATGTTATATTGATTACGGTGTTATTTTTTTCTCTGTAAAAGATTGATTGCCAGTTTTGTTCTCACTATTTCGGGGCATATTATTATGAGGAACGTGTAAAATAATGTTTGATTGCCGATGTTGTTTTCACAATTTTGGGGCATATGAGGATGAGCCCTAATATTTCGCTATTAACCACGAGGGGTTAACGGGACTATTAGTAATTTGCGAATACGAGCTTTTAAAGAAAATGCTTCATTTTGATTATTAAAATTTTTGAGTAGGTACGGCTTTTGTCCTGTAATGGTCGTCGTTTGGTTGAAACATTTTTTACCGAAACAAGAATACTAATTTATTTTTTTTTTTCTGTATTGTATTTTATCATATTCTTTTTGATTATGTTAAAAATATCATTGTCAGTCATGGAAAAACCTGCTTAAAATCCTTTTATTAAAACATATTTTTGTACTCAAGGTTTTGAGAAGGAAACACAACAATCGTATTTTCTTACGTCTTCATAAAATAACTGCCTACAATCCACCACTTGTAAGTTGTTCCTTATTCCTATCACTTTTAGAGCTGTTTTAGCTCTTAACTGTTTCTTATGTGACACGATATTTTCTCGAGTGTTACCTTCACGGATGAAATGTGTTACAAAAATGCCTCAGCTTCTGCATAATGCTTTTTCCCGGGATATTTTTTCTCCCGTCAGTACAAAACGGATGTTTTTATGCCAGAGCGAGGAGATCTCGTTTGTATGTAATTTTTCAACTCTATGATAATGGAGGAAGCGCATTGCCGCGTCAAATATTTGGAAATTCCATCCACTTTCCTAACTTGACACAAATATTTTGTTGTGAGGTAATAATAGAACATGACATTAAAAAAATCACATTTGCAAAATTAGGCACTACCTATTTACCTATTTTTAGGGGATAGAGATTTTACATTATTGGTTTAATAGATTAGACCAGGGGTGGCCAACTTGATTAGACATAAGATGTACTGTTTACTAACGAAACCCTGGGCGATCTATCACTTACATACTTCTTGAAATCTTAAATGAAACAGCGTAATTTAGTACACAATCATGTAGTATTTTTTGCCTTGCCACGATCGACTGGACTAATATTCGCGATCGACCGGTTGGCCACCCCTGGATAAGACAAACACAAAAAAACCGAACTGAGAACCTCCTCTTTTTTGAAGTCGGTCAAAAATAGAAGGGCAAAGCTGTACGAATTAATTTTAAAATTGTTTGACGAAAAAAGGTAAATAATTTAAATCAATTTGACTCTGATTGTTTAGTAATACAATAAAATAAGTAAATCGTACATAAATTGCAAATGGCCACCTAATTCGGGCTTTATTCCGTTTCACTACATACTAATTTTAAGTCCACTAAATCTCATTGACTTTATTGCCAATTAACTAAAACCTAATGCTCACACTAAATAAATCGGGGTTGCCATTTTGCACCCATTAATTAACAAAATCATGTATTTCTATGTGAGCCATATAGAGGCTACTTTACGTCATATTTCTGTACTAGCGGCCGCCCGCGACTTCGTACGCGTGGATCCCGTTTTACCCCCTTCATCTATCTTACGCGGTTTAGATTTTTTCATACAAATGTTTTTTCCCGCTAACTCCCGTTACCGTGGGAACTTTGCAATATCCTGTTGTAACTAAGCTTTAAGGTTACTAAGGTACCTGCATGCCAAATTTCAACTATAACCTGCCCAGGAGTATGAAGAATAATAAATTATACCAAGTTTCGTTAAAATCCGTCGCGTAGTTTTTGTTTCTATAAGGAACATACAGACAGACAAAAATTTTACTGATTGCATCAGTATCGATCACTAATCACCCCTGATAGTTATTTTGAAAATATATTTCATGTACAGAATTGACCTCTATACAAATTTATTATAAGTATATCTATATATTTCAAGTAAATGCTGTTTATACCTAATGATAGCGTCTCGCTTGAGGAACGAAAAGATCTGAAAAAAACAGACACCATGTTAGGGATTAGCACGCCATTGTACGTTTTAAGAAGACTAAAGCCATTATTATCCTCGCGACTGTACGTTTAAATATGTATAAATAAACTCATAGCGCTTAAATAACCAAGTTTTTATTAGTTCCTTCTTCAAAGCACTGGCCCCTAGTCTACGTTATTTTCAAGATCTGGCGAAGGTCACGGAAAGTACCTGTCTTGTTGTGTAAATTCTTTATCCAGCATTGGAGGGCATTTGGTTTTAAACAATCGGAACAGAATTTTATATATTTTTTTCTGAAATTAGTTATTTTGATACCAAGCTGAACAAGAAATGGATGAAAGTGAAAATGTGTGTCTTTATTTGCCAGAATCTCCTACAAAAGTGTTTCAAACAACGTTATTTGCTCTCTAAATATCGCGTTCAAAGACAATACCTTAAACTCGGATCTCTTCGAATATTGGAAAGAGTTCCCCGGGCCGATCTTACAAAATTTGCGGAATTTATTCATGATGTATACCCAACAAAGCCTTGGGAAATATTCTCTGTAGCAGTGACGGACATGGGATAAGGGGGGATAAAAAGGGGGATAGATAACCTTTCGATAACAATATACGCGGATTCGGCGCTTCTATACATAATTCATTGGCATTTTATGCATTTGGATTCCATCTTGGCCTGTCTGTTGGACGTAAACTGTTGGAATAAAATCTAACAGGGTTCATATGCGTTAAAAGTAACATCTTATGCCTCTCAGAGAGAGAGAGTCAGAGATAATTTAATTTGTTTTGTGTACGTACAGACGACAGCATCCCAAACTAAATTATATGTGCTTATAAAAGAGAAAGGTTGACTGACTCATCAGGAAACCTCAGAAACTACAAGTGCTAGGAGTCACAAATTTTGCATGGGGGTTCCTTTTAGAACGTAAATGCTCACTAAGACGGGATTTTGCAAAATTCAACCCTTAGGGTCAAAACGGGATCCACGCGTACGAAGTCGCGGGCGGATCTTATGAAGTCGTAATTAGTGATATTTTTGCGACCAAAATTATACTTAAATGTGTTGTGGACTGTACCTAAAACGATGCACGTAATAATGGGCTGCAATTTATGCAAGTATTTTTTTGGTATTTTTTTTTAGTACGTAGGTACTAGAGGCTCAATAGCGGTCTATTCAAGTAATTTGGTTATATTCCACGAACCAACGTAACAAATAATATTTTATTCACTTTAAATTACCAATCTAAATAATGTATAATATATCTGAATACTCCATATTTTCTCACATGTTCTGTATATTATTATAGTAAGTTTAACTTTATTTATCCATATTTGGATTGAATCCAAATTGCGAACGAGTTTATGGAAGGCACCGAATAATTTAGCTGCCAATGAGTTTTAACGGCCTAAAAGTATTGAAGATTTTTCGATAACTATGGTTAGCGGTGTGTTATTATTTCAATATTTATTTATTGGATATTTATGTACAGCACTGATCTAATCATCAAGAGCTTATCCAGATGGAAATTCTGGATAAGGCAAGGTTTAACTGCAAACCTCTGTGTGCGCTAAAATACTTTTAAATATCATAAGACACTACATAACAGCCCGATTGAATACTTTTTTCTACTTCAGGAGAGGAGAAATTGAGCTAACTTGCTCATCTGATAGGAATATTTATTCATAAAGTGTGTATCGGTAATTCCGAACAGTATTGCCAGTAGGTATGGTGATAAATTTCTTACTGGCAACGTCGCCGTAAGTTCATTCCGAGTAAGCCACGTCTACCCGCATGGGATTCAGTCTGTCACGGACTTTATCGCGCCTCCTGAGGGAGCAACGAATTTAATCGGGAAGAAAAGTATTCCCCGCCCCTCCAGAGATTTCAACATGTCACTCCACTGACTTTTATCAAAATTGATTTCGTGGAGGACTAGGAAGAAAAGGAAAGAAATTAGACTTATCTGTCTACAAAACTGCATGATAAAAAGAGATGCTTGTAGATTTTAAATCCACAACGACGAATCACTTGGGCTGCATTTTACCTGATGGAACATTATGATAAGGCTGGAGGTGGAAGTGACTTCAATGATCAATCCTCTTGTTACGAGTAGGTCATTATAAGATCATGATTTCAGACACAGGACGTTCACTGTTGAACATAGGCCTCCCCCAAAGATTTACAAAATAGATAGATATAGATAGAAATAGAGATAACACATACTTCGAGACGGTATCACTAGGCTAGGCTAATTTTAGTTTAATTGTAATTTCTTTCTTTTAAATTAAATTTAATTAAATAAAGTTTGCTTTTTTTGGAACCTCCGGTTGCAGCTAACGAAATTGCTTAATAAATAAAAATTGATACCTGAAATATTCCGCAATGATAACTCTGCGAGGACATTTCCATTCATTCCGTTTGCGTTTCAATATTCGATCCTTTCAACGTGTATCAACAACTGTCGTACATACGTAGGTATATTTTTCGATTAAAACTTCAGCTCTCGAATTCAGGCTAAACTCGCTCATGGTATGATCGATCATTCGTAGGGCTATTGCAAACGGATACCTAAATATACCATTAATGTAGGTACCTAAATTAATAGATAGTGAAATGAATTAGTTGCAAAAATATGAGCTGATAACCCAGTGTGATAGAGGTGCACTCCTGTCAATATCAAATCTGGGTCACTAGTATTTTATTTTACACTGGTATATGCTTAACGGTTGTTGGCTGGTGATGACGCACCCGCTGAAAACCAGTGTCGGGCACGCGTGTCTCGATAAATGCTGAGCGGAAACCGCCTTTTTAAAATATAGATTTTCTATTATAACTTATCATCAGTAAAATGAGTCTCATGTCAGACTAACTTTTTACCCGACTGCGCCAGAGAAGGGTTATAACTGTAAACAAAATGTATGAAATATCATCATCATCATCAACAGCCCTTTACAGTCCACTGCTGGACTATGAGCCTCCTCCACTATAGTGGAGGGTTTTGCCATAATCTCCACGCTTGGCAGGCGGGTTGGAGATCGCAGTTTAAAAGATTGATGTTTTTCAGAGAGCGCTGCTGCCCATTCTCTGTTTGATGNTTGATGTTTTTCAGAGAGCGCTGCTGCCCATTCTCTGTTTGATGTGTAGTCCCTAAGTCGCCTCTTACGACACCCGCCCGCGGGAAGAGTAGGGGTTGGTGACAAATGTATTCTACTCTGCCGTCACCACACGGCTTGTATGAAATATAAAATATATAAATTCAGTCAACAGCTCATAGAGTATAAATTTTGTTGTAGCTTCATGTTATATTACCACTAAATGTTGCATGCATCATAAAAGAACTAGAACACAGTACTTATTCTCAGAAGCGTCTGTATTGATTTTGTGTAAAATAGGCCACTGGTCTTCAAAATATACAACCTTGGAGAATGCCAATAGTTTGGTAATGCTTAACATTACACATTTACTTATGTTAACTAAGCTAATAGCTTAAGTAGGTAATTTATGAAGGTTTTCGACCTTCAATAACAAGAGATATTGGCTGTTAAATAAAAGTCACGTGTTTTTTTTTCTCCAATATTTCTCGCTTAAAACGCACAATCCATTCATTTTTAAAAATTAAAAAAAAAATAGTTGATAAGGTTAAAATATCGTGACGTCACAAAATACGTAGCATGTCATATTACTATGACGAGAGCAAGTGACATCATGTCTAGCTATATTATGTATATTATCCTTCCCAAGTTTAAACTCTATTTTTTATATCCAGTTCCATTTTATTGGAATACCTAAAACACTAATGATTGTTAGAATGAACTGGAAAATTGACAAATAAAATTCCTTTTGCGCCTGCCCTAATGATTCAAAGGGATTGGCTGTGCGGTCGCTAAACAACTATCAACCTGTCATGGCTGTTGATTAAAACCTGAAACGTTGGTCGACGCTAATTGGGCGTTTGTCTTTAACAAATCAGTTTGTTTTATTGTAAATGCTGGGACTGATGAGCCGAATTAGTTGAGTTAGACAAAGTAAATACAAGTTTTTCGCTGCGGCTTTCCTCGCGTGAATTTTTTGTAATAGAATATTTTAACGCGCGCACGTCCTTAGATTTCACGCTTCTTTACAAAAATATTTTATCAAGGTAGATACATCTATACTATCTGTCTGTCTGTCTTGCTTTCACGCCTAAACCACAATTTGGCATAGAGATAGTTTGAGTTCCAGGAAAGGAGATAGGATAGTTTTTATCCCAGTTTTTGAAACAGGAACGCGCGCGATAATATTTTTCTGTAACAGACAAAATTCCACGCGGGCGAAACCGCCGGCGGAAAGCTAGTTACCTATACTTAAACTCACCTTACCTTTATCCCTTACAGACAGGTTTTCACCCACTACAAGTTTTATTTCTAGGAAAAGGCAGAGATACCTATCCTTTTTTGTCGGGAAAAATACATTAAATTGCATGCCTTCCCTGCGGTAACACGGTAGGCTATGTGGGGCTCACGAAGTCACAAGGACAAGGCATATACTTAAAAGACTCCGTTGCTCCGTAATTCGTCTTAAGTAGGAAGGAAGTAGGATTCCGGACAAAGCTTTTACTACCACAGTCCCTCCCGGAACCTAGGTTTCCCTTCAATAAAATAATTTTCTATTGTTTAGGCCCGATTCGACCAAACTTTAATCCGAGAATAACTCTTGGTTATAACTGGCACATTGACAGTTTCAGTAAAATGGGAAATATTATGTTAAAACTGACGATTCATTCTGAGATTAATAACTCTTTTTGGTCGAGTCCACCTTTAGGCGTATAAGACAGACACTCAGAAATGTTTTTGCATCTCTAACTTACTATGATTGATGTCTCTAATACAATACCTATTATAATAATGAGATCATTTTGTACAACAATGCTACAAATACGTGTGATAAATATAAACTCAGGCTTCTTATGAAAAATTAGTACTAAAATAATTAACCTAAACCTTTTATTTGAACCAGCGTTTAATTTCGATAATAGGACGTCCCAGGCCAACCAATCGGTTGTATTGATAGGACTTTACGGGAAGTTCTTACGTAAGTTCTAAAGACTTATCGGCATACAGAACTAGTGCATGCCTGAACAGGTTAAAGTTAAGCCATTCACCGCCAGACTCGCCTATTTATTGCTGATCTACTTTTTGAAAGTGGGTCATTATCTATTAAAAATATTTACAGCTATAACCCAGACGCTTCTCTATTGTCTTCATCTTAAAATTGAAGAATAGACTTACAAAATATAAACTTTCTATATTTTATTTTCAAAGAGCATCGTTAACAAAAGGTCGAATTTAGTCAAGTAATGTTCAAGAATTTCTTATACAATCTCGTAATAAGTAATTCAAAACCTAAAATGAATATTTTAATCAAAAGAATAATATTACAGACTGAATTTCATTTATTTTCATAGAAATATGAGTAGGGTAGGATTTTCTTTGAAAGGTAAGACATTTTAACGGTAAAATTTTGTCAATTTGATGCTGAAATTCGATTAAAATTACATAAAGCGATGCTGGGGCAGAAATGTGTCTCTAGTGGCAACCACGGGCCGGAAGACGTAATATGAACACGGTAGGACTCCCACTTGGTGTACCGACGATTTGGTGAAGGTCGCAGTAAGTACCTGGATACGTGAAAAGCAGTACGATCGTTGTGGAAAGGGGAGACTTTTGAAACAAAATGAAATCGATGCTGGGAACAGTAATAACACGGTTAAAAATGTCCACAATTCCACAATGAAATTCACAATTGAACTGCCCCAAGGAAACTTAGACAAAACAAATATCGAAATAGCTTCTGGCTTTCAAAACGTTAAAAACGAATCAAAACTTTTTCGAACCGAAATATTTCGGGAAAAACATTACGCAGTTTGTTGGAAGCTCGGTCCGTTCAGCAGGGCTATTCCGCTGTTTACGTAGTTTCGGTCTATCTGTCACTGTCACTCATGCTGGCATTTCGCTTTGCGTGAGAGGGACAGCAACATTCGAAACTTCGGATGACGTTTTTGGGAGTAGCCCCGCTGATCCATCACTGCCGCTACCGACATCTGACGACAGAAAAATTAAGCATCCAAATCGGTTTTTAAACACAACACCTCCTCCATCAATCATTGGACCTAAACCATTTTTCACTGTCTGTTTAAAAATTAACCCGACAACATCTAACGTGTTGCATTGAGATATTTGAGTTTGGGGAAACAATATTAAGTTGCTGATATGTAACGTGTATTATCTTCATTACTTTCTATAATGGATCGATGGATAGTCTTGATTAACAAATGTTTGTTATTCATTTTATCAATAAAGCTGCCAAACTGTGAATAATTTCCTCGATTTCATGATAGTAGCAAACCAACGATACTAAATATATCAAAACATTCAAACACAAAACTCCAATTCGGGTTGTTTTGTCAAAAACGTCATGCCCCAACAAAGGCTCTAACAATGGATTACCTATTTCCTATTACATCGTACGAAAAGTCAAATAAAAAAGTACTGATATTTTTCACGGGGATACAAAACGACGATCAAAAATCAAACGAATATGCTATTCTGTTGAATGGCAACATTTATGAACGAATGATTGGCGAACGAATGGAACGGAACGAATCGAATCAAAAGCTCAAGTGGGGGTTAGGGCTGGTGATGATAATTTGACTAATCTTAAAATCAATAATAACGGAAATGAAGCAGGCAGTCCAAATAATAATATCGTATTTCGTTATCTTTTGTGTCAGAACAACCTCAAGTCAATTTGATAAAATTAAGGCCAGCTAAGATTTTGGATTCTAATTTTACCAAAAGCATATTATTTTCACGTTATGAGTTGGTTTTCTGGGAAAAGTCAGTCTTAATTTCGACATCGCTTCATGGAGCGAAAACGCCTGGGCGAAGGGATTTCTCTATTACAACTATCTCGTTTGTAACTTTGTTTGGGGGGGGGGGGGGCTGTTATACTAAAAATCATGGTCATTTGTAATAAAATAATTTAATTTTCACTACGTCTCTCAGCATTTTACCAAATTTTGTCACCATTATGCAATATTCCAGTTGATCAATGTTTGAAGATTTCTGAATATATTTTGTACAAATTCTATAGCCCTAGTTCGAGTTGTTTCGTGAAAACTGAATGCCACTTGAGATTTTTGCTGGGTGTTTACTTGCTTGATTCAAAGGCACAATGGATCTGCCCTCAAAATTCTAGATGTCCAACCCTTTTGTGGGAAAAACCGTTTTTCATTATGGAAAGGGAACTTTGAATATGTAAATGACTTCTTTTCACTTATCTCCAGAGGGTCCCAGTTCTGTTTCCAGGTAGGATACTTGTAGTGGAAAGTAGTTTGTTTAGATTGTTATAGATTTTTAGGACATGGATCTAACTTTTGTTTAATCCGCATTTATAAAACAATCGGTTCTTATTTTTGTAACTCTAAAGTTTCGGCCAAACCAACGCGTGCAGGTCGCGTCGGCGATGGCTATTATTGCGCGTGCATAGATCGCCGCGACCAATGATAGGACGCGTTGATGTGAACTCATTGCTAATGATCTGATCGCTGATCATTAGCAATGAGTTCACTGATCATGAACGTGATATAATGCTTAATTCAATACAACATACATCTGTTTCCGCAATTTATTACACCGATCTTGTCGCGACAAGGAAAAATTTCCGTGCTTTTAAGCGATTTTGTGAAAAATATTATTGGCAGGTAGTTGCTAATTACTCATAAGATAGGCCCCCTTAATTTAATTTATTGTCCGTGGTGCATAATCTTTTTCTTAAAGGTTTTTAAACCTTTGTTTGTCACCTGTCATCCGCTTTGCAATGGAGGGAAGTCGAACCTTAATTTCGAACTCCTCCTATGTTCTTCTGATTAATTTCGTTGCGGGTCCAATGACAGTTTAACTTTCCCCCGGGACAAACTTGACCTTCATTGGTTGGGTTTTTGTGGCGGTCAAGCTGTAGATCCTGGCTACACAGGAGTTGCAGTGGTGGGAACGAGAGGTGGGAATAGTCCCGTATTTTAATGATCTAATCGCCATCGCGTACGCAGGCTGCACGCGTTGGTTTGGCTGAACCTTTTAAGTACGACCGAAGATAGGCGTCTCTAAGGTGACTAGAGGAGGAGGCTTGGTGATTTAAGCACAAGGGATAGCAGGTGTAAGTCCTAAACATACATAAGGAAGGGGCTCAGGGAAATTTTTATAATGTGGGGTACTATAGATTTATTGTCTACTCACGGACATTGCCCGCGGGCGGCGTGACCGGAGGGAGCGGCGAGCGTTCGGCGAACGAACGAGCAATGTTCGGTTCGCGAGCGAACATCGAAGAAGACGATCGTGACGCACTCTCTTCAACGACTTTGCACTAAACGGTCTCAATATCATTGTTAATTTATACCGAATAGACAATTAATTGTATACACTCTACTCTTTCATTTAATTAACTTCCACTACACTCACTATCGAAGTAACATTTATGATGTCATAATATTACATTTTGTAATGTCTTTTAATGTACTTAGTCCTTATTACGTTTGTTTGCAATTTAATCGTTTGCACAATTGCTCATTGAATATTCAATTTCACAGTCTATGATTAGATTTCTATTATATTATTATTATCTTTCATTCAGGCCTCACTTCATTGAATACCTAATAGTATTGCTTTTAAATTCATGTGTTTATTCATTGGCTACATTCAATTATAAGAA
The DNA here is from genome assembly GCF_004193835.3 of Ostrinia furnacalis. Taxonomy (NCBI): domain Eukaryota; kingdom Metazoa; phylum Arthropoda; class Insecta; order Lepidoptera; family Crambidae; genus Ostrinia; species Ostrinia furnacalis. Next base: position 40,589 of record NW_021131993.1, read on the forward strand.
ATGGTTTCTCAAATAATAAAGCTGTTCTTTTTTTCTCAATTTATGACGATAAATAAATGAGGAGTTGAATGTGAAAAAGTGCTTTACATTAAGGTTTTCAAAATGTTGTCAAGATTTCCCTTATGCGAAAAGATAAATACAGCCAAAGGGTTTCTATGGTGAGTATAGAAAAGAGATCAGATATCAACCGCATGGAGGAAAAGAAACGTTTTCTGCGAAAACCATTAGGGGAAGTTCAGTGAAATCTTGCTTGTCAGTATCAATGTCCTTACAAACCAAACACGGAATATCTTTGCAAATATAAAGGAGCAGGAAGTCAGAGGCAAAAGAAGTACGAATGATCATAAGTAGGAGAGACCGACGTGAATAACAGAGGAACATTTTGACATTGTCGATTTTTGGAAACCTAGTATTACTATCAGTGAGCTTGCAACAACGCACATTTGTTAGCTCGAGACTAAAAACTAAAATAAACTAAAAACGTGTACTGTTACGAGCTCGATAGTAGGTAGTCAATAAGTTACAAAACCGACAATGTCCTCTTTTACAACTCACCTATTTTTTTTTTCATCCTACCTAAGTATGTAAAGAAAAGTCCACTCTTGATGAGAATGATTAATTGGTTCACCTCCAAGTTAAGTGCACTACATCACTCTTTTTAAAAGTTATCTGTTGCAGTAGCATCTTTTTCCCTATTCACTTTCAATGGATTCAATTTTATTACATTTATTTACTCAGTAACTTTTATACACAACATTGCACACATAAAAAATACTACCTATGTAGCTTTTTGCCCGCGACTTACCTCGCGTGAATTTCGGTATATTACTATAAACCTATAGATATACGACACTGTACCGTACACCACACAAGACAACCTAAATCACTTTATTTATTGGCTAAAATCGCATCGAGATACGTAAGTAGACGATAAGTAGTTTTGCATTTATTGCGAATAGACAGACACGATAGAGTTTATTTTATATGTAGTAATTTGGGCCTCGCGTAGTCAATTTAACGCGGAAAACGTCGGAAAATCTCAAACACATCGTAATGAATCGTATAACCTTTACCCTTGTCGTTTTTAATATCACGAAGGTCGCGTATTTTTAACCTATTCACACCCGTCCGTCCTCTTCCATCCATCGTTAAAAAACATGAAATATCGTGATTAAAATTGACGGCACATGTTTACCCCGAGAGATCAAACAGAATAAAAGCCCTAATAAATTTGCATAAATCCACAAAAATGGGTTCTGCCCTCCGAATTTTACAGGTGACAGAACTTACCAACAAATTATGTTCTGTTGAGTACATCGGAATGTAGAGCGAAATATACCAAATTATCAGCGTAAATATTTTTGATGACCTTTAATACATTTGGAAAGATAGCGTGGATTTTTAGTGAGATATGCAAGTGCAATATTACCTAGATGATGTATGAAATTTATGCGAAATAAAGTTACCTACGAGTAGATACCCGAAAATTGACACTTATAAGAAATACAAAAGTTTAAACTTAAAATCTCCGAGTATTACGTAGTTAACTCCGTGAAGTCGATTGAAGGGCTAGACTGGAGACAACCCGTTTTTAGCAGTAAGTTTTTTTGCTGCATCCTGTTTATTGTATGTGTTTTACTTAATCTAACATTCACATGAACATCCCGTTTGCAGTGTACCGCAAAAACCGGTCCGTTCTAATTTGGAATTCTAATTTCAAACACAAATTTTGTGTACATAACAGTCCAGTTTTGCGGGATTCTGCATTACTGGATCCCGTAAAACAGTATTGCTATGGGAACGAGCCCTAAACATGTTTCACAAATTCTCGTACCTATACCTGTCAAATATGTCTTTGCATCATAAATAAATTAAGCTAATACCCAATGAGCTCTTGGCGTTGGCATCAGTATCGGAGTAACACTTGGCACCGCCTCGTGCTTTGAGAAGGCAGTGTGGACTAGTTACTTTCTAGGACACGCTTATTTGTGTGTTGTTTGTTCTATAAAAATGAGAGGTCTGGGCGCCCTAAATGAACATGACTGAACGTCGAAAAAACTTATGTTTAACATAATGGAAATGTATTTGCTATCAATCAAGTTAATAAAACCAATCGGAAATTGATCTCACTAAAGGATCTCCTTCATAAAGTAGATAGGTACTAGAGACGAATACTAAACTTTTCGGAATAACATTTTTGTCAAACGAAATTATTTTGTTATACCTAATGATAATAATAATTTTGTAACATTTTCTTAGTGGTCACAGAGAAGAAAGGGTACTCCCTTTCTTCTCTGTGACCACTAAGAAAATGTTACCAGCAACATGGAACCAGTTAGGGTACTCCCTAACTGGTTCCATGGATGTTTTTAAAGTCTGTCGAGAGGTCTGACCATAAAAAACTCATAACAATCTCATAAAACTCATTTATTTTTGCAAATGGGCCTTTAAAAAGCACTTTTACACGTCCCAGTATCAACCCTACCACTGCATTGGGGCAATAAATGGACCAGTGCTGAGAAGAAGCAGTGCAAGAAACGTCATAATATTGTCCATCTAAATCCTCCATCTACTCAGCTGTTAAATGATGATTCTTCTCTTGGACAGTAAATTAACTTTATAACGATGACGTGATGATTAAGTAAGAAGTAATTCGTATTATTGTTATAGTCATAATTTTTGTACATCAACATTTCAACGAATGAACGCCAGTCAGTTTTGCTTAGTTACCATTCCATTTCCACAATTATTTATTACACTGAAACGGTTCATTAAACCGTTCGTCTACCATCCGTCCAAATTAGTTGGCCGCAAATTTTAAGCGTTTGCTTTGAATCTATTTGATAACAAACATTTGGCGAAACATGCCTCGCGTACATGTTGGCTGCATTAATGATCATAATGCTGTTGTTACATATTCACTTGGTATTCGATAATACACAGGCTAATGATACTCGTACCAGGCCTGGCTCACTCCGCGCGGTACATCCGATAATTACCTACAGCGAAGCGCCCCGCCGGCGGGTATTATATCAGTCGAGTGTCACACGCGCGCTCGTCAGTACGCTGGCGTGCGTTGTAGTATGATTATAATTCTATGATCGAAGTATTATTTAAAAATGAACATAAAGAGAAAGAAATATTGTGCGGCGTTCGGGTGTTTAAATTCGAAAAGTAATCTACCGGATTTATCTTTTTTTTTCGCTTCCCAAAGATGCTGAAAGGTTTGTTGGCCATATAGGTAATCAATAATTCTTAGGATAGTATAGGAACCTAACCTACTATGAAGGTTTTCCATAATGAATGCATACTTACCTACATACGTACCTCATTACAAATAAGTAGATTAATTATTTTTTCATTAGACAGCAACCCTAACAGCGTAAGAAGAGTTCAGAGGCACGCGATAGAAAGAGACAAAACTTGTAGGTGAATAAAATTGTAGGTACGTAGTGCTGTGCGAGCTGAATTCCACTGTATCGCGTCGTAGCAAGACTCGCATTTATTTAAATCGTCTTGCGGAGTAATCCTTCTGTACCTGTACTATTACTTATTCTGTGCTCGTACTGCTTTATTAACCTCAATGACGTCAGAGAGATGATTCTGGCTTCATTTCAAATGTAACATATTGTGTTTTACGATCATAAGTTACATTATGGCTTATGTGAATATTTGAGCTAAACCCAGATTCTTTAGTGTGTAGAATATTATAGACCGATACCTACTGTCGTTTTGTAAATTAGGACAAAATAAGGCAACAATTTATTTTTAGTCATTATGCTATCTTGCGATTCTCTAGATTATGTACTTCACTTTCCAATAAAAAGTACTTTTAGATACCGTCAAATTTATCTTTACATAGTCAGCCCAGTGTCAAGGTACTCGTAATTTGGCTTATCATTTTGATAGAATCTGGCATTTTTTCCAACAAATATAAAGCCGATCCAAGTTCCTGTTCATTTATTAGCATTTCATTATTGTTAATTTTGCCATGGTGCCATTTTTAATATTCTTTTAATGCAACATGACTCTGCCAAAAGATTATGTCAATTAATTATATCAGAAACATACAAATGGAAGTTTAATTAATGATTTTCTTCAGCCAATCATTAACATTTCAAAAAACAGTAACATAAGCTTTTATTGTTTTCTCAAACAAAAGAACCATTTTCCATAATATGTGATTAAAAATATTTTTGTTTGATATTTTTATAAATAAAATACCATTATAATTCGGTTGAATATTGGATAATTAAGAATCAAACGAACTTACCTGTGATGTTTGATATCTAATTATACGAGTGTCTTGACCGAAGATGATTACGTTTTACATGCAGCAGTACCTGGGATGATGCCGTCCTTATCACACTTTTAGAGAATATTTATTTAAAAATATAAGTTTTAAATATAATAAAGTACGTGTTTTGACTCCTCAGCACCGTAGTACATTCCGCGGTCCGCCATATTTCTTGTCATTATTTTAGAGCAAATTTTTTCGATCGGTTAAGGGTAATTATTCTCGGGTGAGGTGGGACTGTAATCATCTTCGGTCAAGACACTCGTATAATTAGATATCAAACATCACAGGTAAGTTCGTTTGATTCTTAATTATACTTCGTATCTCTCCCGAAGATGATTATGTTTTACATGCAGATGTTTAGAGCATCGAAAAAATTACAACCGTAGAAACTATTAACTTGTTCAAGGTATTTTAGTAAATAAACAAAACATTGTTTACTTTCGTAATAATTAATGATGGTTTTGAAACGAACAGTTAACAAAATCACAATCACACAAAAAGTTAAATTAAGTAAGTTTCTAGTCTAATATTTAAGAAATGCCTACTTGACAAGATTCGGTCCACCAGCTTGCAAGCCTTACGAATGACTTACAAATTTTAAATTATTATTAATAAATTAACGCCAGCCCGGTGGACGCAGACGTAGCCCGTATGGCGGGTATTATGAGCGCTATAAAAATCGATATTATCCAATTTGAAGTTCCACTGAGTTACCACTTTTTAAGTGGTTTTTGGTAACTGACAAAAAGATTATCATCTGTGCGTATAGGTACCAATAGTCCTGTCAATGTAAGATTTAAGTGTTGAGGCTGGGCAATACTGGGCATAGTACAAGGTTTTCCATAATGTGCGGTAATAATATATAGGTACAATAATAAATGGTTGTTAAAATTAATCGAGTCCGGTTTCAATGTTTTCATCAATTTCATCTACCTACTTTAATTTATATTTAGTCTGGATACAATAAAATATTATTAGTAATATTATTAGATAAACTCGGAGTATTCATTATCTGTGCAGAAACCAGAACTAGAAGAGGTATACACTTAACTGTAATGTTTTTTTTTTTTTTTTTTAGGGAAATGATAATCTAATACCAAGTAGTGTTATTAGTATATTTAGGCGGTCTGAGGCGAAACACGCTTTTGAGAAAACTTTTGATACAGTCATTAGTAGTGATATCCTGATATAACAGTATAGATAAAGTCAAACGGTAAACATTGAGAGTACTGTACTGTAACTAACACCAGAATAATTGAATTTGTCCGTTGACTATTCCAATAAATAAGCTGAATTTGAATTACAACCATGATTTTAGACTTTAAGTATATTGTATAATATTAGTATGTACTATGTGAGAAAGATGTCATTAACATATCCAGAGAATTAGTAGGTGCGTCCCGCCTCAACAGCGATTGTCTGATCAACTCTGAAGGGCGAACACAACAGAATTTTGTTAGGTTCAAAACGTATGACTTTTGAAACGAGGAGCTTTGACCACAATAGGTACCACGGTAGTAGGTCAGAATGGTACTACTATTTTTTTTTTTTTTTTTGTATAAAACTTTAGAGAGTTACNCTATTTTTTTTATTTATTTTTTTGTATAAAACTTTAGAGAGTTACATTAAATGTGAAAGTATCAATAACTTCGGAAATAGGGTCTAGCTCCCAAGATGCATTCGTAGAACATTGGTGATTTTGAATAGTAAATGTACTTGGCTACTTGCAAATAAGACGAATTCTGGAATACCAAAAGGTAATGTAATTTCTGTAAATGCGTAGTCTGCTAAATTCATAGTACGTGTTTATATTTCATTGACGAGATTCGAAATCTGTGACCACGTTTTCACACCCAACCACACCAATTCCATACTCGTAACTCTCGAGCAATATTATTTAAATTTGTGTGCTGTATGCAATAACCGTTGCATTGTCTATTCTTAATAAGTAGGTGTGATGCAAATGTTTCAAGATCATAGAGTGCAGCGAGCAATTCCAGGGTATTTAAATGTAAAAGGAACTGTAACTGGGACCAATTTCCAATGGCTGTTACACGTTGCGCGATTGCGGTTGAGGTTGACCAGTGGTTGAGGCATCGAAACAAATCATTTAATTGCACGGTACATGATGTGCTGTGTCAATGTAATCTCTCCAGTCTCCACTATGCTAAATTATGTTTTAAATACTTGGCAGATGCATTACATGTACATCCAGCCGTAATTTTAACGGCGGGGCACGCTGAGGTCAATAACCCCAAGAATGAAGCAAATTACTCGAATGATATTTTTTGTAGTTTTTAGCATTACTAAAGCATCCACACACGATTTACGTCGGGATGTTTATGTATTTTATATAACACGATTTTTGTACGTGTAGTTTAGTATCCACACACGATTAAGTCGGGACACAAAGTATTACCACGGAGGGTAGTTAAAAATATTCATTTTTAATAGGTACAAAAAATAGAAATTATTCACATTATTTCATAACAATTTCAAAATACACGATTCACAACTTACCAGAATGTTTTAAATATGTATGTATGTATGTCTGCAAATCTGCAGTGACTGCACGATGGAGACAACGATGTTTTTTTTGATTCATCATCATCAGATAAAACTATAATTTATCGTTGTCTATGTAGGTACATACGAGGTTTCTTAACAAACTTTTCACCATAATATCACTATTATCACCATTACTTGATCGTTTCCTTTTACCCATTTTCACGCTAAGTTATTTTTCTTGAAAAAGTACGTGTGAGTCGGACGAACACCAACACAAGTAATGACAAGAAATATGGCGGACCGCGGAATGTACTACGGTGCTGAGGAGTCAAAACACGTACTTTATTATATTTAAAACTTATATTTTTAAATAAATATTCTCTAAAAGTGTGATAAGGACGGCATCATACCAGGTACTGCTGCATGTAAAACGTAATCATCTTCGGGAGAGATACGAAGTATAATATACAGTTGTACGTACAGGATAAAATTTATCCTGTATTCCTGTACTACATAACATTTATAGTATCGATAAAATTGAAGTTTAAATTAAAATACTATTTGGAATACTGTGCGAGCACAGTTTGCCAATTAAACCAATTAAGTGACGTGGATTTTTATCAACAATACACAATGTAAGCACTGCCTAACTGTCTATGTATAATATTGTACGGTATTTTTGTTGCAAAATGTCCATAAAATCCAAAAGGGACAGAAGCACGGTTGGTCTCATGGTGATATCTGTCAGAATAACCCTTGACTACCCCCCTTAACGAACGAAGGAGGTCAATCGTCGAATCCAACTCGGCTGGGCAGCGTTCGGGAAACTACGCAACATCTTTCGTCCAAATTCAAATGCCTGAAGACTAGAGTGTATAACCAATGTGTGTTACCAGTGATAACTTATGGCTCGGAAACGTGGCCTCTCACTATAGGCCTTATACAGAAGCTCAAAGTTGCACAGCGTGCTATGGAGAGGGCTATGCTTGGTGTTTCTTTGCGAGATCGAATCAGAAATGAGGAGATCCGTAAACGAACCAAAGTCGCTGACATAGCCCGACGGATTAGCAAGCTGAAGTGGCAATAGGCAGGGCACATAGTACGCAGAACTGACGGCGGCCGATGGGGCAGAAAGGTTCTGGAATGGAGGCCGCGTACCGGAAAACGCAGCGTGGGACGTCCACCTGCAAGGTGGACCGACGACATCGTAAAGGTAGCAGGGAAGCGCTGGACGCAGACCGCTACCAATCGATCAACATGGAAAGCATTGGGGGAGGCCTATGTTCAGCAGTGGACGTCCTATGGCTGAAATGATGATGATGATGATGATGACCCCCCTTAACGGCTCCGCCACTAATTTCCAGTCACCCGGTATACATCAACTGTAACAACAGTTATAGGAAGGCGCTGGATGTAGGCCGCTACCAACCGGCCAATCTGTAAATCATTGGGGGAGGCCTATGTTCAACAGTGGACGTCCTGTGTCAGAAATTATGAGTGCCAGATCACGTGCTAGGAGCTCCTGCAGACTCTTCGGTCTATAAAAAAACAAGACGCATTGACTTGACCTTGGCTCTCAATTTGAAGGCGCCGGTAATTCCATAGACGTGAGAACAGTGACAAAAAAATTCGTAGTCAACAACTTTTTGCCATCCCACGATGTAACTCTATATACGACGATGTGCACATTGTCAATTAACCTCTGGTAGACACTTGACAACATCAAAAATAGACCAGTTCGATAGAAAGATCTTCCACACTATCTGTCTTTATACACTTATGATGACTGTGATCTTGCAAAAAATTCGTTGTTTATGGCGGTCAAACTGGCTACACGAGATCCTGGCTATACAGGAGTTGCAGTTAAAGGAACGAGAGGTAGAAATTAGCATCGATCGTCGCCCGTGGGCGGGGCACATAGCTTGTAGAGACGATGGCCGTTGAGGCAGAAAAGTTCTCGAGTGGCAAGAAGACGTAGCGTGGACAGGCCTCCCACTAGGAGGACCGACGATCTGGTAAAGGTCGCGGGAGGTGGTCTTTGTGAAAATCCTTGGGGAGGCCTTTGTCCAGCAGTGGACGTCTTTCGGCTGATACGAACGAAAGAACAGCCGCTCTAGCATTATTCACATCCTTCAAATGAGAAAACCCCTTTATTAAAACCTGCTTTCAATTACTATGCTATAGTTCATCGTTCTATTTACGAATGCAGGAACCATTTATAACCTCAGTTGATTTTTATTCGCAATGATTGACATTACGAGGCGAATCATCCCAATGCCGAGCTTACAATCCGTTGTGAATCGATTTGTGTGCGGCCAAGCGCGGTTCCTTGATGATTGCGCTGTAGCGAATGAATGCAGCTCTGCTCGTGTGAATTCGATTAATAAATTAAGTAGGTAATTTATAAAGAAATATCTGATTAAGTAACCTTCAACTTAGCAGTGCTTTATGGCAAATAGGTAACCGAAAAAGCGTTCTGACTTATCTAAGTTAAGTTCTGACTTATCTAAGAACATCTGTTCTGAGCCTCTCTTTTTCTCTATCAGTTTTGGCAATAAAGAGTAACTAAGGGTATCCTTCCGTTTGGCCAAATTACTTTTCGCCAAATTTCACTTCGCAAACAACTTATCGCCAAAGTTTCATTTCCCAAATGAACTTTTAGCAACTGTACTTTTCGCAACTAATTCATTTGGACAAATTATCATTTGGCCAAGTTTTACTTGGCAAATGTTTATATAGCAAATGTTTTATTTTGCCAAATATTATATCCCAAATAATTTGTTTGGTCAAATCGACACTTCCCCACAAATCAAACTATAAGGCAGAGGCAGATGATCATGGTTTTCACAAGAATGTTATGTAAAACAAAGAGATTGCAGAAAATAGTATGGTTGCAGAAAGTAGGTATTGCAGAAAATAGTAGGTTAGGTTAGGTTAGAACAGTGACCCTTAACGCGCGAAGGCGAGCGAACCGTGCCGCAGCAGCGGCCGCCAAGCGCTAGAATCACCTCTATTGTTAATTAATCATTTGGAAATTTCGATAACAAGAATGAAATATGAAAAATTTATATAGAACAAATTTTATATTAACTACCCACTAAACAGAATAATAACCACTTGTTAATTTGTACTCCATTCTATGCACCAATCAAATTATTTTGTAAATAGTGTATCGTGAAATATTTTTGCCAAATGAAACATTTGCCAAAACATACTTTGCCAAACAATAATTTGCTAAACAATAAGCCAAAAACGGCATTTGCGAATTAAAAGTTTGCTATAAGTTGTTTTGCCAAATGAGAATTTGACAAATGAAAATTTGCGAAACGTTGTTTGTGATGTGATAATTTGGGAAACGTTTTTTGGCCAAACATTAGTAATCCGTAACTAAGACTAATCATCAATCTAATAAGACGAACTTATTGCTTAAATGTAATAGCTTAGTGGTAGGATAATAAAAAATGATATTTATTTGTTAACTTTATACTAGCTTTTGCCCGCGACTTCGCCCGCGTGAAATTTTGTCTGTCACAGAAAAAATATTGCACGCGTCCGTTTCAAAAACCGGGATAAAAACCATCCTATGTCCTTTCCCGGGACTCAAGTTATCTCTATGCCATCAATATCGGATCAGTGGATTGGTCGTGAAAGCGTGACAGAGAGAGTTTCTTTCGCATTTATAATATTACGTAGGGATTTTTTTTTTTTTTAATAAATATTTTTATTACCTTACTGTTTATTGTATTGAGTAGCTCTACACATGTACTTAGTTACAGTTAATTTATGGCATCTCCTGTGGCCAGGCTATTAGATTACTGCGGTCAATTAGTCATACTCGTAATCGTGGCATCAATCTGCTTTGTTTTGAAATTAAACACTAAGAGGCAACACAATCCAAACTTAAGTAGTTCATATAGGTGATATCTATAGGTAAAAAACTGATGCGTACCAAGCTCTACCAAGTTTTTCACCTTTAATCGATTATGTTTATAAGTTTTCTTTTTTCAAAGCCTTCTAAGCTAACTTTATATTTTACAAGCAGTTTCAAATTAAAATTGTGTCACAGCGCAGGCGAGTCAGCTACTTTTAAAAAGTGATTACTCGCGTATCACGTAAAGAAAATGCGCTCGTAAATAGTGATAAATGTTCTATCGATCTCATGTAAAGATGACTTACTTGACTTATGGTCCTATGTACCCTAGATGGGGCAGAGGGCGTCCACAACAGTCCTCCATCGCGTTCGGTCTTGAGCTATATGTTTGATCTCGCTCCAAGTCTTGCCGATCTTCTTCGCCTCGTCTGCCACAGTGCGCCGCCAAGTTTGCTTGGGGCGACCACGTTTGCGTTTTCCTTGGGGGTTCCAATCCAGAGCCTGCTTGGGGATGTGATCGGGATCCCTTCGGAGAGTGTGGCCAATCCAGTTCCACTTGCGGCGCTTGATCTGCTGGTCGATCGGAATTTCGTATCAGCGTTCCAATAGCTCGACGTTGGAGATTTTCTCAGGCCAGTATATGCCGAGAATTCGGCGAAGGCAGCGGTTGACGAAGACCTGCAGCTGGTGCGAGATGACTTTGGTGACCTTCCACGTTTCACACCCATAGAGCAGCACGGATTTAACGTTTGACCCGAAAATTTTGATCTTGACCCTTCGGGTCAGTTTCCGTGACTGCCATACGGGGCAAAGTTGTGCGAAGGTGGCTCTAGCCTTGGCAATGCGAGAAGTGATGTCCTCTTCGGTACCTCCAGTCTCTGACACGACGCTCCCGAGGTAGGTAAAATTCAAGGGTGTTAATTTGTAGAATACAACCTTCAAGTCTACCCACATCGTCTACTCGTCTTGCCTACTCGCAACCGACTAAATGAGTTGTTGGTAAGTTCCACAATCTCAGTGAGCATTATCCTATCCTATCCTATCTTTATAAAGTACAGATGAAAGCACGTCAAGCTTATCAATTATGGCATCTAATGTAGCTAAAAACAGGGATGAATTTGCAACAAAAAAATTATAGTTTGATGTGCTGTCGACTCTACATAGGCCTTTGGTTTTAAACCTAGAAAATACTTGACATTGAACCCTAAATTCTTCAAAAATGCACACTTTTTTCATTTACTTGCACGTGTTACGAATACCCGTGTCGCAATTAGAACGTTATGGGTTTAATTATAGAGTTCCATAGCGTTGTTCAATTTCGTGATAAAATTGGCATTCGATATACGCAGACAACTTAGTTACGGTATGCTCGGTAGCATAACCAATAGCAATTTGGTTTGAAGAATTATTACTGCTACTGCCAATGTTTCAGTGTGAGATATTTTATAAACGCTGTATTCCTTAAAATAATAAGATCATTTGGATAACAATAAATGTACCTAAAGCAAGTGAAATAAAAACTTATAAAAAACTCACTAAAAACTTCAAAATTGCTTTTCAAAGACATAGAAATGGTAGTAAGTTATACAAATGGGCGACCACCAGAGCTGAAAATTGGAATAAGGAGTCATGAATCTTCAATTGTTTTAAGTCGCAGCAATATATTTGTTTAGGTACCTCATATAGGTAAAAGATGCAGGCCGCTACCAACCGGACATAGCCCATATGTGGAAATCATTGAGGAAGCCTGTGTTCAGCAGAATACGTCCTGTGGCTGAAATGATGACGATGATGATGAAGAATAAAATGTTTCAATAACCATCAAATATTGCACAGCAAAGTCGGTACAAAGAAATGACAATACCTACATACTGCAAACTAAACTCATTAAAAGATCAAGAGGGCAATTAAGCAATTACGAAGCCAATGACAATTAAGCGTTAATTCACTTGGCTTAGCCCTATTAATGGTTAAAGCTTGTTAACGGTTACAACGCTGCTAATCTGTCTTGAAAGATAACACTACTCGATAGACTAACTACAGTCGGATTTACGAGTAAAATGTCGTATAATAGCAATAAAGCAACGCTTAAAAACAATGTGATTTGTTCATAATAAAAACAGTAAATTCATTCAAAATAAAAGTCAAATGTGTGTAAAGACAATTTTAAATGAGTCACTTAAAGGCTCTTAGGCTTTATTAAGGCTTAACTCGGGTACAAGTGACCCCAGAAAAAAAAAGTGGCGAGTCAAGCATAGGCTTTATTGCCAGCTAACTTATACCATACTTATTAATATTCTGTGTTTATACTATGTAGCTTAAAAGTAAACGAAATTGTCAGACATCAGGAAAATTTTCTACCAAATCTATTTTTCTTCTTTTTAATAATAACTCAGGGAAAAAAAGAAAAAGTAGATGAAATTAAAAAGAATTTATACTACCTACATTTCATAAAAAAATAATTAAATAACACTTTAAGTGCTAAATGACTAAACTTCTCGTATGCATAAATAAATTGACTTCACGAAACTGTTTCACACACACAATCTGTTCTCTTTCTTCTTTTGTTTTTTTTTAAACTCGAGATATTTTAAACTCGCGAGCTAAAAGTGCTGATATAAGAGCACATGTAATGAAGTCCGAACGGTTCTCACGGGATCGGGTGAAATACAGGGTTCGGAAGCGATTTTTTATCCCGGATAATAGCTCCCAGAGCATAGACGGGTTAAGTACTGGAAACTGGAAATGAGTAAATTTTACATTCGAGATTTATAACGAAGAATAACACTGAAACGGTGCACAGGCCGTGACATTTGCGTAACTTAATTTGATTTGATTTTGATTTTTTTCAGTTATTTTTTTATTTAGGTTTTTTTTTTATTTAATCCTAATCAGAGTACCATTTTCATATATGATTAGTGTGACTAGACTCAAAACAAATACTAAAATGACATTATTTACCTGCAATATGGGGTGAACAGAACAATTTTTTAATATGTGCTAGTTGCGATCTCTGGACAAATTCCAAAAAATAATTCTAATCATTCTAACACCACATCAATGTGCTATATCTGCCTTCTAAAAAAAATACACGCACAAATACAGTTTGTAGTGTAACGTATAATTATGTACTTACCTAGTAAACACGTGCAAAGGCAAGCTTAGATCAAAAAACAAATGAAGATAGGAAATTAAACCAACTATTGAAGATGCTTGTGTATGTTCATAACAGTATATTGTTATTGTAATGGTGAATGTGTCCGCAATAAAGGGGCCAAGATGCCTTTTTATTATTCTTAGTCTAGCAATTGTTATACGGCGACAATGTAAGATGCATACAAATCTGAATACATATTACATATTTATTATGCTGGAGAATGAGATGTCTATTTTTAGACTTATTTGTAATGCCCGGAGCTCTACTAAAGCCAGCGTAATGTTTGAAGCAAAATCAACTTTTATTAACACCATAATACAGCGTTGTAATGATATGATATGCGTTTATTTAGTTTTTACCACAAACACATTTGAATGCGTATATTGCAGTTATTCAAAATCCTATCTTATGACCTGCAAAAATCACATTTGCTATTTAAAATATGTAAACAAATAAAAAATAACTTTTGGAATCTATTAAGCTTTTAAATATGTAGTTACTTTGCAATAACCCTATAACTCCATTGTTTTACTTTTAATTCTATCGCCTTCTCTTTCCCACACTAATCCCCGCCAGCACGAACATTACAAACTCATCCAACTCCCAACCGATCCAAACAGAGCAATTACTAAAGAATCCAAGTGCACTTTACCTTGCAGCGGCGATTACTTACAAAAACTACTAATGTTCGGACTTGTTCGCACTAGGGCACGAGTTTCGAGATCTTTCGAGCACATACAGGGTTATCTTTATCAGTATTTTTTTCAGAAAGTGTTCTTTTTAAAGATTAAAAAGATTAAAAGATCATTATTTATTTTAAGGTTCATCATCATCATCATTTCAGGCATAGGACGTCCACTGCTGAACATAGGCCTCCCCCAAACCTTTTCAAGGTTATGAACAACTTTAAGTACGGGATAAATGAAAAGAGGAAGAAAACAAAATTGGTTAAATAAAGCTCTGGACTCTGTCTGGTACATCAAGCTAAACATAGTGGCACCTTAATTAGCTATAATTATTATAATTGCACAATGTTTGTTATCCTAAATGTAAATAAAATAAAATAGACATTTATAATCTGATATGCTGTCAACTATATAATGATACAGAACTAATCGAACACCTGTTTCGATATAACAGACAAACGCATCGTCATCCGCATCTTTTACCGAAAGCACATAGCGTTAAAAATGTGCCTTAGTACGAACCCGCCTTTAAACTTTCCAATCCATTTGCAGGGTTAACGGCGATACTTGCGAAATCAGGATGGAGGAGTTGAAGAAAGAAATCAATTTAGACTCGGTGCTGGAGAGCCTGGGCCCGTACGGACGGTACAATCTGCTGAACTTCGTACTGTTGCTGTACCCAATACTGCTGAGTAGTTTCTTTGAGTGCGGTTTCATTTTTGAGGCAAGAGAGATCGCGTACAGGTGAGTTGAGTTTTGGGTTTTCGTAAAAATAATAAAGTTCGAAACAATAGTTTATTACTTTCTGCTTGCTAAATAATTTGTAATATAACATACCTACGTAAATACGTCTTGTCGTCAACATCAAACTCCTCTGTTACTCTGTACTGTGACTTCAAGTTCAACTTTGAACATAAGTAATTAATAGGCAATAATTAAATTATTTTAATAATTAAAATTAATATACAATCCTCAAGTATTTTTCATATAAAAAAGGCTGGAAGACCATACCACTTAGCTAATTGTACTCTAAAGTAAACAGTACAATAAAGTTTGAATAAATAGACAAAAAAATGGAAATAATAAAGTTGATACAATCAATTTATCAAGTAATAATTTGAATGACTATAATTTAAATACAATACCACCCACTTCTCGTTGTTTCATACCATTCATATTGTTACGATGTTTTGTTATTATATTGATTGTCCCACATAATTTTCTTAGATATAATTATAGTCTTAGTTTTCCTTGGTCGACTTGTATCACTTATTATCATACGTGATTTTTATCCCAAGGACTCTACTAAGTACATAGGAAATATAATATTGTGGACTGGTTTAGTGGTTACAGTAATTTATTCATACACTTTTAACTTTTCCTGGGTTCGATTCTCTGCTCACACCACCCCCGTGTAGAAAAATGCTGATTTCAGCAAACTTACGTCAATTTTGCAATGCCTCAGACATTAATTCTTATTCAGAAGTTTGAGTAATTAAAAAAATCTTGAATATTTAAACTTTGGTGCTATTTTCCTAAAAACGATTATGGTCTATTGTTTTAGTCACGTCAAGAGTTATGTAGATTAAAATGTTATCCGTAAGATTAAGAGATAACATAATTTTTTTTTTATTACTTACGTATTTAATTACAGGGAATCACTAGGTTGTGATTGCAAAAATAATAAATTTAAACTAACTTAGGAAAGACGTCCATTATTTTTTGGTTTTGCTACAAAATATGAATTATAGTTGTCCATAAATTTACTGGAAGATATTGCATTTCATTGATTGCCTCAACAATTTTATTTCTTACACAATTCTATTTTGAAATATCATCGTTAATTACAAGATAGCGTATCTTATAAAAAATGTAATCAGAGTACTAATTTTGATATTTTAAATTAATTAGCTAACATATTGGATTAATACACGTGTCTGATAACGCGTAGATGTAGCTGATAAGCTTATCTTGTAGATAAATATCGATTTACAATTATGCATGAGCAGCGAGATCAAAGTACGATAAAGTCACAGTTGACGCAAGTGCAGTAGGCGGTGTACAAACATGACAGCACATCTAGCTAAAGCATCTTGTGAAGCTGTAATAAGGTATATTTTCCAACAAAACTGATCTGATGTACTGATGACAGCACAAATTCTTTACATACAGACACGTTTATCAAAGAATATTTTGTTGCAAAATCGCACCTATTGTTTTTGAAGTCTTGTCTGCTGCACACGGCCTTTTCTCTACCATCATCATCATAACCGAACCTAATCTAGCTACAAAAAAACAAAAGTTGCTGCCTCCTTGGCCGCGCGAAACTGGCCACTAAAATAATAAAACAACAATACTCATAGATTTTAAATCCTTGGCCGTGCGACACTGGCCACTAAGAAAATAAAACACTACTCAGATTTGAAATCCAAATCTGTGACAATACTGGACATAAAGAAACTTCATTCTTTTTTCGACGATCAATATCGATGTTCTTTTGTTTTTATTCTCGCTCTCAACTCGCAATTTTCTCACGTAGTATGCAAGTTTTCACAATTGAGAATGTTACTAGGTATGCAAAATCACTTGAAACCTATGTTACAGTTAAGCTTTTACATTTACAAATACATTAGTTTTTATTTCATTCAAAAATACCCAGTAGTTATGATTTTATAGGCATTCAAAGTTCGCTTAAATATTGAGTCCCGCCGACGGTCACTTGACCCCGTGTGACGTACATTCACAGCGTCCGCTCACTAGAAAACGGATATAAACATACTTAAATATTTTTTTTTTGTAAATACAAACTTATTATACATATTAACACCCAGACCCATCACAGAAATTAAAATTGAACCAAACCCAAACTTGATGCGATTGTGTCGTTTTATTGCGAATTACCTTCCAGCTCCATCATTAGACCCCGATTACTATATAGAATTAAAATACTCATCAATACAAAACGAACGAGCCTAAACTCGATGGAGTTAAGTCGTTTTATTATGGAGTTCCTATGGCCACCTTCCAGCTCCATCATCAGATCAGCTCCATGTCATCATAATATTGCATGGTCATCCAAATCACATGTGTTTGCGAAATTTCAGCTTAATCGGTTGCCTGGAAGTGGGTCTTAATTCAGTTTGCAAGATTCTTCCCATACAAATATGAGCCAGTCGTTGTAATATGACGTCACGCGCATAAAATGGCGGGCCGGCCGCCGCCCGCACTTTTAAAATTCAATATCTTGGAAACTAATTGACGTATCGAAATAATTCTTTCACGTGTATTTTTTATTTTTAACAGAGAATACAGAAAGCTAAAAAATAAAATTAGTGAACATTCTTCATTCACATTAATTTGTAAATAATATAATTTCACAATTTCACCCTGTATCTCAAGTACAATAAGAGTAAGCGCGCCACACCGTTGATTTTTTATCGGCCGATTATTTAGTCGGGCAGTTGATCAGTATGGGCATGTATGGGACTGCGCACACTTCGCCGATTCGATTTGGCCGATTCTTCATACAAATTAAAATCGGGCACAACTATCGGCCAACTAAAATTCAACGGTGTGCGCCTACTGCTCTTACGTACCACGAAACACAACATAATAATAACAATATAATAACATAATAACTGGTTGGGCTAACGCCATTATTTTTGTGTACGTATTTATTGTTACTAATAACTAAACTTTTTTCAGATGCCAAGTGGACGGCTGTGAAGACAGATTCAAACTGAACGATACCTCCTGGCTGAACCATGCTATACCCCTAGACCCAGACACACAAAAGCCATTGTCTTGCCTGAGATACTCTGTAATGAACACCACAGATGTGAATAATCTGCAATGTGTGAAAGAGGAGTTTTCCAATAAGACTGAGAAGTGTTCTAGCTATGTTTATGAAGAGGAACACTCTTTTGTGAAAGAGGTAAGTGTTCTGATTTTATTTAACTCCCGTATTTACAAACATTGCTATGAGGTCTCACAGTGCGCGTGGACGCACAGGGTGACACACAAACCAATCACAGAGCTCTATTCAACGTTGTGCGTTTTTGCTGCTTCACTTAAGCAAGCATCGTTTGTAAAAACGGGCGTAAGAGCATGAAATAAATAAATATGGGCTCTATGGGCTCTCTTCAAGTCGAAGAAAGCACTTTAAGTTGTCGGTCCGATTGAGCCATTAAAGCCTATTTTTAAAGTCTAATCATCATCACCATCATCATCATCATTTCAGCCACAGGACGTCGATCGCTGAACATAGGCCTCCCCCAATGATTTCTACATCGCCCGGTTGGTAGCGGCCTGCATCCAGCGCCTTCCTGCTACCTATAGGTCCACCTTGTGTGCTTTGTAACTTTATTTACACATTAGACGCAGCATAAGACGTTCCTAAAGTTTCTCATTTGATTAAATGAAAAATCAAACTAAATAAAGCATTAAAATTACGCATTGTAGTTTATAGACTATCAAATATCGATACAACTTTATTGAACATTGTTTTTACTGAATGAATATACAATCATTCGCGATAAAAAGTTCTGAAACAATAAAATAAGCAATTAATTACGTCAAAACTGCTTTTTACTGCCATTGCTACTGTAGTCATTCGGGCCTTATTTATTACTTAATCAGATCAGATCAGAGAGTGATACGAGTATTGATGGTTTTTATTACGCTAGGTATTTTATTATTCTGGAAAGTGCATGAAGATTTTAAGTAAGTTTCTGTTATTTAGGTGTAGGTTTTTGTAGGTGTAGGTGGTGCTGGATATTTGTGAAAGGTAGAGCCTACTCACTGAAATTCTTCAGCAAGCCATATGATTGGCGGTACATCACTACTTATCCGTTGCTTCAAGCACAACCCGCCCTAAGGAGCTTTTTTTAATTAGTGATATACATTTAAGCTTGTTTTAGGAATGGATTTATCATAATAGTTCTGCGGCAACAGGGTTCGTACTACCGAACCCTTGAATAAGTTATCAGACTCTGATATCGTTAGAGTATTGTCGCTTCTGAAAGAATCTCAGCTAAAAACTTGAATTCTAATTAACTTTTTTGTTTCAGTTCGACCTAGGCTGTCAAGAATGGAAGCGCGCCCTAGTGGGCACCATCCACAACTGTGGAATGTTCGTAGCCATGCTCTTCACTGGCGCGATCTCAGACCGATTCGGCCGAAAAGTCGCCGTCGGGTTCGCCTCGTGCGCGTGCTTCATCTTCGGATTCTCGCGAGCATTCGCGCCGAATTACATCGGGTTCTTGATCTTGCATTTCTTTGAGGCTGGCTTCGGAGGCGGACTGTACCCGTCTGCTTATGTTTTCAGTAAGTTTGTTTTTACAGCTTTTATTTACTTCTAACTATTCCTTTGAATGTCGGAAGATTTAATCTTGCAAGATGAATTTGACCCAATTCACTGTTCCATAGAGTTGAATTTGCATTTGTATGCTGAAACTAGTAGGCCTAGAATGAAATTTTTATCTTTACAGTAACAATTTAACTTCACTTTTATATTGGTAGTAAATATCAGTAGCGTTAGTAATAAATCTAACAAGAATATTCGTTTTGATTCCGTTTCACATGACAATCACAGTTCTGCTGGATCAAAATTATGTCTACAGTACCTACTTCATCATCATCATCATCATTTCAGCCATAGGACGTCCACTGCTGAACATAGGCCTCCCCGAATGATTTCCACAATGGCCGGTTGGTGGCGGCCTTCATCCAGCGCCTTCCCGCTACCTTTAGGAGGTCGTCGGTCCAGTACCTTAGTTACTTGGTTATTAGGAGTTCAAGTTGTGATTGTGTCTTGCCCGTAAATCCTAGAAATACTAATAGGTCCTACTGTTAATGCTGTAACTGTTCATGCAACTCAATTTAGATATCAAATAGTACACACATAAATGCTAGACCGTTTAAGACTTGTTAATTACCTAACTGGTAGGCAAGACGAAGATAATAACGTTTAGTTAATTATAGCATTTATCGGAAGCATATAGGTCAATCTACTTAGGAATCAAATTTACTTTGCTAAAGCATAATTAAAGGCTACCTATCTGCAATCATAAGAATTTTATTAGTAGTGACTAAGTAAAACAGCCTGTCTTTCTAAATTGTCAACCTCCGGTTTTTGAGCCAGGCAATAACATTTAAAACTAGTCACAACATATTTAACAGCAGGAATGAAAATATCGATGCACAATTTTATCTGTTTTATTGCCATAGTAGAAAAAAAAATACACAACAAAGAATGTGGGCAACAATTAGAGACCATAATCTGATAGAATTACTCAATTGTGCTATGTGGGCGGGGCACATAGCTCGAAAAGCTGATGGCCGCTGGGGCAGGAAAGTTCTTGAGTGGCGACCACGAGCTGGAAGACGTAGCGTGGGCAGGCCTCCCACTAGGTAGAACGTCGATCTGGTGAAGCAAGCTACGCAGGACCGGTCTTTGTGGAAATCCTTGAGGGAGGCCTTTGTCCAGCAGTGGACGTCTTTCGGCTGAAACGAACGAACGAACTCAATGTAGGTACCTGCGGAATTTTTCTCAGAACATATTATACGAGAAGTGACTGAGGCACTCAGCCAGAAAACACAGACCGTCCCCCTGATTAAATAAGGAATATCATCGTGGCAGTAGGTATAGCTATGTACGAGTAAATATTATCTGAAATAACATCATAGTACAATAGTATTTATGTAAATAATAATTATGTAGTTGAAACAAACATCTTTTCTTACAGTTGTCGAGCTGGTCGGCGTGAAGCAGCGCGTAATAGTCTCAGCTATGTGCAACATGACTTTCGTCATCGGCGTTGTCCTCATCGCCCTCCTAGCGTGGGTAGTCGACAACTGGCGGACGTACATCATGATCCTCTACAGCCCAGCCATCATTGTCGTCATGTACGTTTGGTTCATGAACGAGAGCGGACGCTGGCTGCTCAGCAAAGGCAGGAGAGATGAAGCCGTCGATGTCTTGAAGAAGGCAGCCAAAATCAACAACCTCGACCCGAGAAAATTGGAACTTGACGGCTTAGCTGATCCGTTATTGAAGCCACAAAATCAGACTGATGATAAAAAATCCCAGTTATCAAAAGCGATTCGCTCCAGTATCATTTGGAAGCGACTGCTTATATGCTCGTTTCTGTGGATGACGTGCTCATTAGTGTATTACGGTTTATCTATCAACTCAGTGTCATTGAGCAGCAATAAGTATGTGAGCTTCATGCTGGTAGTCCTTGTGGAGATACCGGCGTATATCGTGGTTGTGATTGTATTAGACAAGTATGGGAGGAAAAAGACGCTGATCGCGAATTATGTGACGTGCGCTGTGACCAGCTTGCTGTTCGCGTTTCTGCCGAGATGTGAGTATTTTTGCATATTTATTCTTTCAATGGATTTTGAACTGTAAGTTTTTTTGGTAGAGATTTCAAAATCAATTGACAAAAGTCGTATTTTACCAAAGAATTTTATAAATCTGTCAAGGTACAGCGTCAGCACTACAGATAGGCGCAAGAATGCAATTTAAATAAGTATTTTTCTACCGCGCGTGTTAAAATGCCATAAAAATCACTTTATTTACCGTAAACTCAACATGGTTTAATAATAGCAATTTAACTTACTTCGGAATACATACAAACTCTTACAAGGCTCACGTTCATATAAGTTTAAATAAGCGTAGAAAATTATATGTAAATTCATACATTCTTTGGTAGGTTCATGATTTTTTTTACTTAGCCAATCCCTGTAGCCGCTGGTCTATTGTGGTGAACCCACTCGTAACACAAGCTTGTTTAGCTAATCACGAATTTAAGCCAATAATAAGATGTGATTAACAAATCACGATCTTCCAATATGAATAAGTAAGTAAGTCCCAACTGAAAATCCACAGACCTCCGAATGGAGACAGTGTAACTGGCCACAAGTGCTAGAGTCGTTCGATTGTTATTTACTCAGTAAATATTTATCAGCTATCGCACCACTGATAAACTGCAAAATAATATTTGCCAATTGCATAATTGATATTACTCTAAAGCCTCATTCACGTTTATAACAAAGTTGCAGACTAATTTCAGCACTCATTTATTTTCATTTTTTAAAATGCTGGAAAATTGCATAAAAAAATGTTTGGTTAACTTAACTTTTGGTTACACAAGTGTCCGACTTAGGTAGTTATACTATCATGTTTACAATAAAACCGATAACATGATTCACTGAACACATTATGAAACTTCATCAT
Source organism: Ostrinia furnacalis (assembly GCF_004193835.3). NCBI lineage: Eukaryota > Metazoa > Arthropoda > Insecta > Lepidoptera > Crambidae > Ostrinia > Ostrinia furnacalis. Next base: position 63,353 of record NW_021131993.1, read on the forward strand.
CATCATCGTCTCAGCCATAGGACGTCCACTGCTGAACATAGGTAACCCCCAATTTTATTATGAAAATTACTACAATACCAATACATTTCTATTTTAAGCGTATAAAAAGAGTTCAGCTGATATTTCTAAATACCTTTTTGATGGCGTTATTAAAAGACCTACCTTCACTTTTTATGACTTACAGCACTACATGTTTTAAAATATTTTGTTCAATTTTTTATCTGTACACGAGTAAAATGTAAAATAAAATCTGACGTAAACTGTCCAAAAGTGCGCACGGAAGCGAATTACACGGTCCACTACGATCGCTCCTGGCTTCGCGTGTATGAACACACACTACAGTTTGCTCTACGAGTTGCCTAATAATGTCAATGTCAACACTGCACGCGTGTTTACTATGCGAATGAGTAATCATGTCATTGGTAGGGCTGTCAGTTTCAAGTTACAAGTTTTTTTACGCGGAAGCAATAGTTAGAAATATTTGTGTTGATCGTTTGAAGCTAAAGAAATACAAATTCCATATCAAGAACGACACTCATACCTACCTACGTGGCGTTGTGATACTGATCTGTAGGTCAGTAATTAATAGTGTGTGTGTACGTAAAAATATAATATTCAAGTAGATGTTTGGTTGAATTTATTTACAAAGACAATGTTTACCTGATTTCAGACTATTGTACTATTCGACAGCTTATCAAACGCACATTTTTTTTAGCACATAAATTATTACAGCTACATAATACCAAAGTGCTTATACTGTCACACATTGCTGCTTTACATTGCTGATTTTCTTAATTATTTCGTATTACATGATCTTAGTGGCGATTAACCAGTTTTTCATTACTGAAAGTGAAATAAAATTAATAAAACTTTGTTTATAAGATGTGACAACCCTTACCAATCAACTATGGGCTGTATAATCATTTGCATTCTATTTTTAGGTATCATTCACTTGAATAATCAACTAAGCCGTTAATTTTAGTGGAGTTATAAGTTTTGCTTATTTTTCAGAGAGTAAGTACTAATGATGACCTAGTAAAATGGTTCATGAACACGTAAAACGTCTGGTTATTGTTAAGCCTAAACCGATGAATCAAGTTTCGTGAACTTTGATACAGAGGGAATGACGTTTATTACGTGATTCATTTGTCATGATTATATTAATATGAAAATTATAATTGTTGTGCTTTGTTATTTGATAAATAAATAACTAATACGTGATTAAAATTAAACTAATGACAAAAGAAATCCACAACAACGAGTAGAAGTTTCATAAGGAACAAGAATTTAGTAAAGTTATATTAATTACATAATAGAACGAACGCCATTTATTTTTAAACTACTGTAATTATTTTTATCACTTAGTTCAACGACCTTTCATGTGTCTCGTTAAAAGAGGAAAATCCATACAAATAGCTCAAAACGTCCTCTGTAAATGAAATCAGTGTTTAACCATAAATGACCTCATATTGGACTCTCATCTGGATAAAATGCCAAAGATCCTCAGGAAGACGGTGTAGGTGTGAATTCGACAGACTAAACATTATTTCTTGAATAATATTAAAAACTAATAAATACTCCAGTTAACGTATGCTTGTGTCACGGGTGGATTCACCACAATAATCGAGCGGCAGCGGGGATTGAATCCGCGTTCCTCGGATCACGAGTCGGCCAGTCCGACACCTTCACCATGCTACCAGAGTAAATGCGCGCCGTATACGTATTGGCGCGCTCACATACAAACCGCGCTCGATGCGTTTCTATGAAGATGACCTACTCATTTGTATTTACTCTGATGCTACCATGTACCTTAATATCGAGTTTCCGATATATCGGCACTGTTGCGATCACGAAGTAACTGAAGAAACTGGCGGGTGAGATTAAGGTACATGGTAGCAATCCCGTCAATAATATGCCACAGGTACCTATTTCTATTTTGCCATTATGCGTCTATCTTACTTAACACGGTACCATTCCGGTGAAATACCTGCCTTGTCCTGCATAAAAGAAATCTTTGAACTTTGAATTAACAGCTATAACTGTCCTCTTTCTCGTAGCTGACTGGTGGTCTATCCCGCTGTACCTCATCGGCAAATGGAGCGTGACGCTGGCCTACAGCTCGGTCTACATCTACGTGTCCGAAGTGTTCCCCACCAACATGAGGCAGACACTCATCAGTGTGTGTTCTACTGCGGGCAGGATCGGCTCGCTGGTGGCTCCGGTGACGCCTCTATTGGTGAGTCATCAAGATTTCAGCAAATGGCCGTCCATATCTACAAGGCTGCTGAACTTGCGTCCAAACAACGCCGCAAAGAACGACCTCCTGCTTTATTCTTCTAGCTTCTATCTATATAGGATCGGGTCTCTGGTAGCTCCAGTGACGCCTCTATTAGTAAGTCATCAACATTTCAGCCTTCCAAAGACGTAAGTCTGTCAAAGAGCGCCATATAGAACAACCCATCATTTCATCCAGCTACAGCCAAATATCTTCCAGAAGACGAAGATGCATTGAGTAGTCTGGCGCTAAGTTTGCCGTAAAATGGTCTCCATCGGAGAACCCCTTTCATTCTACATTTTGGACTCTACCGCAGACAGGATCAAGTCTTAGGTGGTTACAGTGACGCCTCTATTGGTGTGTAACAGAGTAATGATTTAAGCCAGTAAGCCTCACAAAGAACACCACCACTTTTTATATCCAGCTGCGAGGTATCTTCTAGAGGCCGTCGATCTATCGAGCAGATGGGCAGCCTGCACTTTTTTAGTCGAACGAGATGTGTTTCCATTCGGAAATCCGTTTACTCTTCATAGATAGTAAAATATAGCGCCACAGAAGTGGAGTGTGTAAAGTTCCGTAGAATTTTAATACTTTAATCTTGCATAACTCTACTTTAAGTAGTTTTTAATTCCTGTTTAGTCTTCAACTATAGTAGATTCCCTGTTAGTATGTTTCTCAGTTTTAAATTTCAATATTAGGTTTTTATTCTAATCTTTATCAAAAGACGTCAGAAGATCGGATCAGATCTTGTTGTTATTGAAAAATCAATAATTTTTGCTTTAATACGTTTTTTGTGCTCTCAAAGTCAAAACAGACGCCTCTAATAAGTCACAAGACGCACTCTTAAAAATGCTGTAAAAAACCCAAAAGGTCAAATTAAAAAAAGTATAAATTAATGATTATCTCCAGTGGATCTGAGACCAGTAATGAATCATTGCGTTGTTTAACGATTTTTTGTGCTCGGTAAGCAACCAGTCGCTAAGTATGGCGTCTTATTTGGATAAAATATATGCTAATTTGCAAAATATGTATCTATCTATATTCTGATAATTTCCGAAGGCCAACGTTGTTTCTCTATTTTTGAAATCCGATAATTTTATCTGAACAACACGAACTTTGTATGAAAGAAATGAACAATAGGTAAATAGTTTTTTTTCACCTTACGCTCATTTGACCCTCATTTGGCCGTGTCACATTTTGACTCAGGTGTAGAGTTAGGGCATAGTATAATAATGAGTATTGATTAGGACGTGTAGAGTTAGAAGATTGGCTCTATATGCGATCTATTAACTTTTCCTGAGTGCGAGCCTGTATTTCTGTTCGTCCTGGCAACATTCTACATAAAAACGATCTTATATTCTAATCTGTCCATTCCTTTACAGTCGCTCTACCACAAGTCGATGCCAACAGTGATATTTGGCATTATGTGCATGATATCCAGCCTGCTGGTCCTCATGTTGCCGGAGACGAGGAACATGAGGCTCCCAGACACCATCGAGGAGGCCGAGGAGTTGTACAGGATGAAGAGCAAAACGGTAGACGAAGACATCTTGTGAGAATAACTTTAGTTCTTGGATCCTCTAAGTTGATTTGATAGTATTACCAGAGTAAATACAAATGAGTAGGTCGTTCGTTCGTTCGTTCGTTTCAGCCGAAAGACGTCCACTGCTGGACAAAATTCGGCGCAACCACGACTGGCTCTCCGCTAATCCCCGCTAAATTTTGTCAGTGTGTGCGTGCGCGCCGCATACGTGTTTGCGCGCTCACATACAAACCGCGCCCGTGCGTTTCTATGAAGATGACCTACTCGATTATGATGGTGAAGTGAGAACAATTTATAAGAACATCCTTCTTGTACGTTTAGTTACATTTTTGGAAATAGGTAGAACGTACAAGAAAAGTATTTTAAAATATGATCCAAATCAAAAAACGTTTATTAAATATTCAATGTATACAATTAATGAAAGATTTTTTTTATTTTCTGCTGCTTTTGGAGGTTAATTTAAACAAATTCAGAATCACATACGAAAAGAAAAACATAGAGACTGGTTTTGTATCTTACTTAACTAACAAACATTATACAGGACTATTATTTATCAGAGTGCTTTTACAAGTGAGCATTTTATAGTTAGCAACAAAAATATGAATTTAAAATAGGTTTACTGACTATTAAATGTATGGTTACTATATATAAAATATAGACTATTGTATTGTGAACCAGTACGCATTTCAAGAAAGAGAGGATCCAATTTAGTTTTATTGCTATTGTAAAATATATTTATTATTTACGTTTGACAATATTACCTACTTAGCTCGAATATTGCAGTTTATGTCCATATGCAATCATGTGCTTATTATCTAAGTGTAGATATAGCTTTTATAATGTTTATAATATTTATAAAACGTACGAACACTACAGCTTATGAAAAACTTTTTGTTTAATATTTTTTTGTAATGCCAAAGGATTATTCGAAAGATTTAAAAAAAATCACAAATATGGCCAGTATGCGGTTATTTTTTGTACTTATCTACATATTATTACTTTAAATTTTGCACTGTAACAATTCAAGTAAAACTTTTTAAGAGTAAACTTCATGTTACGTTTAGAAAAAGACCAAAAATGTGAACAAATAATGATGCTACTTCGCGTGAAGTCACACTTAACCTTTTCTTATTTGTATAAGGTAAAAATATGCAAAATAATAACTGTAAATGTAAATCCCTTATCCGTACCTTGAGGAAAAATATGTGATTTCAACGAACTTATGTTCACATGTGAATTTTATATTACGATTTTATTCCTTAAATAATATAATAAGCAATAAGTAAATTAATTTTTCTAGAAATACTTTACGTCTACTAGACGAGCTGTTCAGAATAAGAATGTTGGTGTCCATTACCTTAAAATAAGTAAAATTAACATGTAAAATTAAAGCGCTCGAAATTAATATAAACTAAGTATAAAGAATTTGTTGACTACAACTTCCGCAGCTTTTGCAACACGTTTGCTTCTCTCACTCGCTCGCAACTGACTAAGTTAATTTTTGACAAGTATCTGCAACATATTGAGCAATATCCCATAGCATAAAATAGTAAGACACGGGTCTTAACGCGACGTTTATTAATGAGTTACATTATGTACTCACGGCTTGACGTTTCAGCTGCGATGCTGCAGCCGTGGTCACAAGCAGACTTAATTGAAATGGAACGCGAAAGTTTAAAATCTTATATCCCATAGCATAGCCTATATTGCACAGACGATGACACATCAAAGTAAGCTCTACATATCATCTACAGCTTGACCGCCAATAAAAACCCAACCAGTGAAGGTCAAGTTTGTCCCGGAGGAAAGTTACTGTCATTGGACCTGCAACGAAATTAATCAGAAGTACATAGGAGGAGTTCGAAGTTAAGGTTTGACTTCCCTCTAATGCAGAGCGGATGACTAGAGACAAAACAAAGGTTAAGTAACCTGATGCCGTTTTAAATAAGTCCCGTTTTAACTATGCAACAAAATGTATGTCTGATGTCTGTCGACTATACAGTCGTCAAATACTTCGTGAAACCCAAAGTAGCCAAAAAGTTCGCAACACGTCTTTGTCACAATGAGGGCCATCGTTTTTATACTTAACAGTTGGCACCCCTGGCGATTGACAGGACCTTACTCTACAGTGGCGCCATCTTGATGAGTGCAAATGCGATAGTCCTCCTACCACTTTAGCGCTCACAAGTTGGCGCCACTGTCTTCGCTACTAGCAAGTGACAGGACCTTACTCTACAGTGGCGCTAACTGGTGAGCGCTAAAACGATAGCCCTCATTGGAATAAGGTTGTGTTATCAACTTTTTGGTCACTTTTGGTGTCACGAACTATTTGAAGCTGACTGTAAATAGAAGTCTTATTCGAGACTGCATTGCGGCAGGCCTGTGGTTGGCACAATACCTGATTGCGGGTGGCCATAACGCTTGACCAATTGCGGTTCCGATAATTCCTACGGCGTCAACCTAATACGGCATTTACACGATCCGATTTTACTAAAACATTGACATACATTTTTTTTATCCACAACGAGGAAGCACTTGGCCTGTATCTCACCTGATGGTAAATGATGATCAGGCCGAAGATGGAAGCGAGCTTCACCAGGAATCCTAAACCACGGAGGAACTGGCTAATCTTACATCTAACTGCCAGAACTTAACAATGCTGTTAACATTGTTATTATGGTGACATACTTAGGTAAGATGGTGGTAGCTAGCCAGGCGGCCTTAAAACAATATTACTTAACTTATATAACAATATTAAACAGGATATTTAGTAACAATATTAATATCAATACAACCCCAAGGTTTTAAACCCCAGGAACGCACCATATTACATTAATTTTATTTTATATCAGTTTAAATCTGTCCCTCGGGTAATCGGGTTCGTCTATTCGGCCAGTCCGACACCGACAACATTGTGCTATTGTCGCTTCTTAAGTTATGTCGAATTTCTGATTTCACTATAATAGAGCATTTTTTTTAAATCTGTTCGTGTAAAACGCGAACTCAAAAAGCCCCAAAACTAGCCTAAACTCAAACGATCACAACACACTTGGGCTTGTGTTGATACTTATTTAATCTCGTATAAAATATGTGACCAATCATAGGCAAATGTTATCGCTTCTAATTGCGTCATAATGTCTTGTTTCTATTTTTATGTAAATTGCACCTAATTAGAATAATTTATTTACGATGTACAAAAACGTCATTGCGATGCTTGAAAGACTATTCTTGTTAAAATACCAATGTATACTTTATCTAGCAAATAAAAGAACGTATAATTTTATAAAGAGTATCTGTTTCAAAGGAATTGATAGAGTAGGTGTTACCTTCAGTTTTAAACTTCTGAAACTACATTAACTGATCAGTTTTCAAGGTATGTTGTGAAACTTGTGAGTAAAAAAATCTTGTTATTTAATTGACGGCTTAGTTAACCCTTAAGTAACACCGTGGGGTAATTTTTTACCCCAGGCGCATAAAAATTGACATATCTTTTTTTCTAGCGTAGCTAGTGCAATGTCGTTTTGTGTATTCTCAATCCAGAGTGTGCGCTTTAAGCTCGTAGATGCGGGATGTGAAAAAAATCATCCGTTTGGCTTGTACAGGTATGTGGGGCAGAAATTTACCCCAGGGTGTTAGTTACGCATACTTTAATTTATCGTGACCTAACATGTTATTAATAGGTTTTTACAACATTGAAACAAAATGAGTAAATATTTATATGACGATTAAGTAGCACATTGTCTCTAGAATGCAGAGAGATAATTAGAGCTTGTTTACATGATACTTTTCGAACTTTTAAGACATCCCCTCAGAACAGAGTGTTCATAAATTCGACACAGAAATAGGGCTCAAAAGTGATAATTACGCAGTAATTCAGCGTGTCTGATGTGTTTTAAAAAAAATAATTATTAATAAAATTCATAAGAAGAGGCCCGTGACGTCAACGCTTGCTTAAAAATGCCGCACGTTGTGACGTCGTGCGCAACTTCAAGGCACCATAACTATGTAATTATTTGTTAGATTGACAAATAAAAATGTATGTGTCCAATATTTTTTGATATTAAACATTACGGACTAAAAAAATTTTTTTAGGCAACTAGCCTATTGACTCTNCTTTCTTTCTAAAATAAATGAAAAATATTATTAAATATTTTTTTCATAATTTTATAAAAAAAATAGTTTTTTTATTTTGCTTTATTATAAATCCAGAAATTTTCGTTTTATTTCATTTTGTGTTTAAAATATGCATAAAACATCAATTTAATGTCCGATTAGTGTAAGTTTTTGGTTCCCACAATAACTTTCCAAGATTTTTCTAGAAGACCATTGTGGAGACTATTGGTTGCCAATGACAAATTATTTGTTTTTTGTTATGATTGATTTAAGGTGTTTCTTTTCGCTAGATAGACGTTCTTTTAAAGCAATCGTATAATTCAGTGAGTCCATTAATACATTGTAAATCACAAAATTAAATTGATTTTAAATATTTACTTAAAATTTTTCAATTTCCGTTTGGGGTAATTTTTTGCCCCAGGGTGTTCAAAGTGTAACCAAAAATAAGGATGTTACTTAAGGGTTAAAAATATAATATACCTACTTAAATGTTTAAACGCAATCATATTTTTTTAGTAGTAAGAGTCGCAACTCGAACTAAAACATAATTTGAAAAAAAAATGGAATTGCTTGAGTTTAATACTTATCAATTGGGACGCTGAAAAATACAATAAAAATTAAAGTATGTACAACATACGCAAACTCGCAAGTAAAATGTATTTGTATCTTAAATTAATTTAAGAATTCATAACAAAATATACTTAATGTTAAATCCACTACTTAATAATGCGTTATTATATTAATAAGTACCTTATATCTTACAGAAATTAGTACTTAGTTTACTTATATCACGGTTTATACTACAGTATTGTATGTGCATGTGAAAATGTTTGTATGTATGATAACTTGAACGAATATAACTGTAAGGGACCAAAAAGACAATGCTGTTTTGTAATTTTTTAATCTATTAATATTATTGTGAAATGTCCAAAAATTTTGTAATCTACTTATGGTAAATAAATTTAAACACCGAGGCATCTTATATACAGGATGTTTTTAAGTATGGAATTGGATCAAATGTAACAACTTTCCTACAAAACAATATCAAAATTCTCAAAAAAAATTGACGTCCCCACACTAACTACTTAGCTGAATTTGTATGGAAAAGTTTTTTTTTTTTTCAAGATTTGAACTTCCTTTTCTTAGGAAAATTGTTGCATTTGAGCAGTAGAATCAACCCTTTTTGTTTGAGCTATACTTAAAAAAAGACACCCTATAGACGTAATAGACACGATTGTCCAACAATTTATAGTATCAAATGTGAATGAACATGAACAACTTTACTAGATGGGTTCAACATCAATACTGGACACTTGGAATCTATACCCTATGTACATAATTATAAGTAATACCTACAATACTTTTATATGACCGCACTTCACGATGCGCTAGCATCTCACCACAATTTCATAAACCACAACGCGCCGTGACTCCTGTTTCAACTGACGGTAAATTTTACTGAAGTTGTATTTTTTTTCATTTAAAATTTCGATTATAATATGTGATGTTGGATTTTCGGTATTACATAATAATTATACTTTTTATTTATCTTCATAATATCCCATAGTTTTTGATGCACAGTATTGCACAGTAGCCCATATTATGAAGAAAAACCTAATAATGTACTTAAAATTACATCGTGGTACCTAAATTAGACAACCTACTTTAAACTTAAAATAATGTTAAACAATTAATTTGAAAATAACGCGAATGTATCATATCACAACAAACTTACTGAAATGTCTTTGTGATACTTTATGGTAGATATCAACTCAGTAATGTATTATTACCAAATGACACGATGTTTTGAAACTTACCCTTGTGTTTCGTGGCACGTGTAAAAGTCGTGCTCTTTATGACAATAAGTGACGTCAAACAATGCTTTGAGAAAACGGTAGCTAAAAGATATTTGATTAGATCAGCGAACGGAAATGTCCTTCAACGAGTGTGTTATGTAATATTAAAAAGCATAGAAGCAGCATTTTCTAATTATAGAATAGAACTCCCATCGCACGCTGAACCTCACACGATACGAATCACGAGTCGGTAACTCTTTTTATGTTCCAAAAGTTTTAAAGCGTTTTTATTTAACACAACAGTCGATTTATCGCAAGCCTTATTATATTTTCTTTTAACTTTTCTTTTTGAACACTTTTGACAACGAGTTGATTTTATTTGATCGCATTATTAATTTCATAAGAATTCTCAAAAAAAATATCGACCTTATTTTATGGATATTGGCTTTATGATAATATCATAAAGCCAATATCCATGAAATATTATTTCAAATCACTAATTTCAGCTGAGATTGGACTATGCTTCTAAACCTTTCGTTCACTGCATAGCGACAGTACCTACGACGTGATATTTCCCATAATTTGACTAATTTTGTACTTTCATATTATCAGGTGAATTCATTTTCATTTATTTTGGACAAAACCAGAACAAAACAATCATTACTTTACATTTTAATTGGGCTACTGTGATTTCTTTATTCGTGGTCTAGATTTACATTTTGCACACATTCACCCGACACAATTCAACTGTGTATCTACTTCTATTGCATGTTATTTATTTGTGTAACTTAATTTGTATTTTAGTACAAATAAATGCATTGGATTCACAATTTTTGAAATAAACTTTTTGAACAAATGTTGTGTATATTGTTTAAATTTTCCTTTGCCTATTTTTAAAGAAAAAACCGGCCAAGTGCGAGTCGGGCTCGCGCACAAAGGGTTCCGTAGCAGCAAATATAATAAACTTATTATGTCAATTTAATCAACCTATCTCAAAAACTATAAGAGATACTTTGATCAAACCAAAAATCGTTGAAAGAGTTAATTAGCATGCATCACCTCTATTTTTTTTAGAATTTTATACCCCGTAGTTATAAAAATAGAGGGGGGGGGACATACTTTTTACGACTTTGAGAGCTGATATCTCAAAAACCGTTCACTTTAAGAAAAATGTTTTTTAGAAAACTTTATATCATTTTAAAAGACCTTTCCATTGATACCCCACACGGGTATGTACATCGAAAAAAAATTTTCATCCCTCAGTTACATGTATGGGGGGCCCCACCCCCAATTCTTTTTTTTACTATTTAGTGTCATAATTTTGTAGCGGTTCATACAACACATATTCCCATCAAATTTCATCACTGTAGTACTTATAGTTTCCGAGTAAATCGGCTGTGACAGACGGACAGACGGACAGACGGACAGACGGACATGACGAAACTATAAGGGTTCCGTTTTTGCCATTTTGGCTACGGAACCCTAAAAAGAAACAAGTTCCTGAGTTTCTTCTTTGAGTATTTTTTATACTTTCAAGATCTATTAAAGAAAATTTAGTCGTTTATCGCCAATGAAATATTAAGGCACACTAAAACTCATCACTACAAGTATAACGAGCACTAAATATCTCAAGCCATCTGCCTTCACTTAAGTTTAAGTGTTGAACATAACCACCTAGCCCATTAGTCTGGCTTGCTTTAAATATTTAAGCGAGTCTTGTACCTACATGGTTTCTACAGACGACGCTACACCAAAATAAGCTCTACAGGGTGTTAGGTAAATGGGTATATGAGCCGATACTAGCCCATGTTAACCTATGTATGGTGAAGTCAGAAAATTGATAATCTTCATTTTAATTATTTTAATTTTCATACAAATCGGATTTTATAAAATTTATTTTGTATGAAAGTTAAAAAAAATGTATATCAAATTTCTGACTTCACTATACAATTTATATGCTCATGTTAACATGGGCTAGTGTCGGCTCATATACCCATTTACCTAAAACCCTGTATAACTTCTTAAGAAATTGTAATAAGTGCGTTTTTGCAATAACAATACATAGGATTTGAAAATTATAAATAACTTGAAAAAATCGAACTGCCTAAGGCGGGAATGGAACCCACGAGTTCAAGTTCGAGCCTTAGGCAGTTTGACTTTTTCAAGTTATTTACAATTTTCAAATTAGTTTGAGAAGCAACTCTTAACGCTAAAAATTAAATAACTAATACATAGGATGGTTACATAGGAGGATTAGCTGTCTTAATATTTGCACTGTTTTGGCAGTAGTGATATAGAACGCAGCATAGATGAACATTTAAGAAGTTACCTATTCAAAAACTGATAAAGCATTTCTTAGCTTGAGAGCTTCGAAGCTTCCGAAGAATCGTAGATTCTACTCACACAGCGGATGCGGGTTTCTTTCACCATAGGTTGTTGTAAATTTAAGATTCAGAAAAGAGATAAAGAAAGGGAAGATTGCTGTTTTGGAGATGTTTGATTTTATTGACTTATGTATCAGATTAAAAGAAACTAAAGCTTAGTTACAACATCATTGCATCTTTTTGAAATGTTTGATCTCGATAGAAGCAGATGAATTTTTCAATTATTTATTAGTTTTTCACAAGATATACGTTCATGCAAGTGACCCGTAGGTACTTCAAAAAGCACTTCAGTGAAAAGTACTTCAGTTTTTACTAAAAATAGACGCGATACATCGCAGTAGTGTTAATAGTGCGAATCCAGCTTAAAGTTGGTCTCCAGAATTCCAGATACGCCGGGCAAAGTTGTCCGCAGTTTATCCATTATTGAGGGATTGCTTTTTTGAGCGTCACACTTTTCTGGAGCGTGCCGGGAACTGTGGAATCTTCTGGAAGTTCGATTGTTTCCGCACTTTGCACGCTTAGCGGCTGACTGAGAGTTTGCGGGTAAAGTTGAGAATATTCTGTGTACATTGCCTTCAGTATAGGTAGTTAATATTTCTTACGGAGTGAAATACTTGAGGACTACCTATTATATTGTAGGTATAATATTTGTTAGGTATGTCTCCAATTTGCAAACGCAAAATTACAGGTTTATAGCCGAAACCAAGACATACTAAATTCAACAATACCGATTCGTTGTACTTAAGTAGGCCTGCATTACCTGTTATTATTACCATCACGCAATATTATCATGTCACATTTTCTATAAGTGCGAGGTAGAAGCTCCTAAATTACACTTTTTGTTTCAAAAACGTAGCTAAAAGTCGGTGGATGAAGCCAAAAACATGCACAAAAAGACCAGCATTACGTAAGGCATTAGAAACCCTTTTCTTCATAAGAACATGTGTACTTTTTTCACGTTTCTCATTTAAAACCACACGCTCTTAGGCACAAAAAGTATTTTTTTGAGTGTGAAAGCAGCCTCCTCGGAAACTGCCTGAGAGTTACTAATCTTAGTTGCGGCAAATCTCGCCCTTTTAATACCTTACGAAAAATACAAAAAAGCATGTCACGATTTTAATAGGTACAAAAACACCCAAAACCTGCGGCACGTCATGTCGCATTATTATGCAAAAAAAGTGTCATGAAAAGGAAATGAATTTGACACTTTAGCAATTCCTATTGTTACTATACTATACGTGCCCTTCGAAGTACGAAATTATATTTCCTTGTCAAACAGTCAATCAGTTCCATTCCAGCATGCAATCTCTTTTACAAACTGGGAACAAGTTACACAAAGTTTTACATTATGTTTGAGGAGGTTGGGAGTGTAGATCAAATTCTCTATATACCTTTGGTAAGTCATCGTAGTCCTGCAGAAGAGTATTAATATTGAAATTCCCGCTAAACCCTCTAATAAAGTTAATTAGGTTTTTCGGAATGGATTCACCTCAACAGTCCAGCGAACGACGGGGACGAGAATCTAGTTTTCGTCGAATCTCAAATCGAAAGACACACGCCTGAAATGAGCTGATGATGGCACCTTAAGGTATCCTTTTTTATCGCGTTGAAAATGCTTATCACGCCGTCAACACTGCCAGGGGACAGGGTGATGTGTGTTACTCCCGACACTCTGAAATGGGCTCTGCTCTGCTCTGAAAAAGACGGGATATACCCACTGAAACTTCTGCGGCGCGGCGGCGTTTTGCCATTGCCCGAGTGGGGGTGTCTCGGGTATCCGGCCGTAGCCTAGACTTCCGCGAACCTTAAAGTACCTTGGTTAACCTGGTTAACCAGGTCATGGCACCTCCACCGCCGTTAGCACCGCCACGTCACTCGCAAGACACGTATCAAACGCAACAAAGCCCCGGTTCCGAGACGCTCTCCCCTTTGTTCGCGACAATCGGGTCGTGGGGGCCGAAAATATTGCACTTTTCTTAAATCGCCGCGTAGGGATGGGAAGGGTTATCGATAATTAAGACGTAGTACCTTTTAAGAGAGCGAGTTAAACACATTCTCAAATGCTAGGGCACGTAGCGTAAAACGTCCTATTACTCAATGACGAAAGCTGGCAGTGACTGGATAAAACAGCTGCTGGAGATCCTGCTTTGTAGCGTTCATTCCTGATTTGCCATTGGCTGAATTGATGAAGAGACGAAGAGTATTATAATTGAAATGAATGAGCAAGCGTATTGTGTTGTATTCGTAGATGTAGCAAGGGTTTTTTTTAATTAAGACCGGCCCTTGACTGATGCTTTACCTTTACCTATCTTTCCTTTCCTTACCTTTTTAAGGATTCAGACTAAATCATGTTCTAGCTAGAAGCTAGATATTTGAAAACTTAGGAGACCAAAGACGAACTAAGCAAAATATACGGTATTCGTCCTTTATTACTAAATACCACACGTTTCTGACTGTGATGTGCAAAAGCTTTTGTTAAAATTTTCATCGACATCACTCGCCCCAACACTATGAATTAATACTGGTGCATAAAAGCTCTTTGTGGGATTGGGTGCACATCATGTATCCTGTCACTCTGAGTGATGACAATCAAGTATTGCACACTCATTGGCAAAAAGGGGTAAGGGTTTAATAAAATGCGATTTAGTTTAAACAAATTAAAGTGTTTTTTACTGAATGATAATCATAAAGTAAAGTAAAAAAGTCATTTTAAATCTGTGATGTAAATCTAACCAATATTCTTTTCTTTAGACAGCACTCACTAACAAGCTAAGTTAACATTAGGCAGGCATAGCTAAGTCTAAACTATTTAATAAAAATCAGTTTAATTTTACAGTATTCTAATCTAAGAATATATTAAATGACCTCATAAAGCAGGAAAACGCTGGATATAGGCTTCTACCAACCGGGCAATATGGAAATCATTGGTGGGAAGCCTATGATCAGCAGTGGACGTCCTGTGGCTGAATGATGATAACGATGAAGTACTAAATTTTTAGCCTACTACCTTACATTAATATCATCATCATCATCATCATTTCAGCCACAGGACGTCCACTGCTGAACATAGGCCTCCCCCAATGACTTCCACATCGCACGGTTGGTAGCGGCCTGCATCCAGCGCCTTCCCGCTACCTTTATCAGGTCATCGGTCCACCTTGTGGGTGGACGTCGCACGCTGCGTTTTCCGGTACGTGGCCTCCATTCCAGAACCTTGCTGCCCCATCGGCCGTCAGTTCTGCGTACATTAATATACCTACATAATAACATAAAATAGTAGTAATAGTTAACCCGTCGTGCTATGCTTCTTATTTCCTTTAAGTATGGTAGAGCGCTTGAACATCAACATACTCGATTCCTTAAACTACTCCGTTCTTAAGCCTCAAAGAATAAGGGTCAGAATAAACACGTGTTTGGCTGATATCCCCATGATATGCGCATCAGGCAAACGCGTTTCTAACGCGCAGACTTCGGTGCAGCAAATTAAACTGATATTGCACGAGACTAAGTTTTTAGTCGTTCGACGCAAATGGCGTCTTCGATGGCTGTTGAATGACTTTTACAGGCATGATCAAAAATGGTTAGGGGTGAAATGGACGGAAAATATTTGAAACTGTATTTAGGTAGATTCTGATATAGTTTTGAAGGCCAAATCTTCCCTTTGCCTCTGATTAGAGAGGGTCGTCCCCCTGCAGTGGAGTGTAAATGACTTAAAATGATTATTATAAGTTCTTTCGTTTCAGCTAAATGACGTCCACTGCTGGACAAAGGCCTCACCCAAGGATTTCCACAACGCCTGCGCTGCCCGCATCTAAGTACTTCGCGCAAACTTCACCAGATCGCCCACACTACGTCTTCGGCCCGTAGTCGCCACTCGAAAACTATTCCGTGCCAATGGCCATCAGGAGCTATGGGCCCTGCCCACTGCCACTCGCTAACCTTTTAATTTAAAAACCTTTACAAAGTTCTTAATTTGGACTTAACGCGATTAGATAGGATAGAATCACGCCTGTTCAAAACATCACAGTTAACATCACTTTATACGTTGCATATCAGATGTAGGCATTTCAAATGCATCGCCGAGTGAGATTGTCAGTTGTTTTTTCTACTCTCAAGTGAATATTCCAATTTATTGTCCAATCCCAAACTCTAACATCCACATGGGTCAACTAAAGCGTTTTTATCGAAACTCGGTCAGCAAATAAAACAAACGTTTTAACCGAGTGCTCGCAGCGTTCGCGCCTATCTGTAAGCAAAACAATGCGTTACGCTCGTAGGGCAACCACGATTTGTGGTCTATTCATAGATAGCATAGCCTTACCTTCTTCAATGTTTCCCTTTCGGTTGAAGGCTAATCTCCTTATCAGCTATACTTGCCGATTCTGTTGTGGAAATGCGGGAATCGTAGGTATTCTCGAAATCGAATTTTTTGAACTGGACTTTAATAGTTCACAGGCTCTCGAGCAACTTAGTAAATTGAAACAACCCGTAGCTACAAGAGGGAGCTCACGCAGAATGAAGGTAATTTCGAGATATAATATTTCTCATAAGAATGGCAACCATTTTTTTTACTTCAAAACATTGGATTGTCGTTTAGTTTGTGATTTCACACCTGCCCAATCATCTACTGTAAGAAAAAGACTAGCAAAGAAACTACACTAACTACAACGCATTAGATAACAATGGGGTCATTTTTCAGGCACTATATACAGGGTGGATTTTTGTAATGCCCAGAGGAAAAGTACCCTTAATACTGTAAAAAACAAAGATTTTCAAAAATTTTTCGAAAATTAGAATGCAGTTCTCTTTCTTTTCAAAAATAAAGGAATGTTTTCTTTGAGTAAAATTTTCTATCTACAGTATTAAGGGTACTTTTCCTCCAGGTGGCATTACAAAATTCCATCCTGTAGGTATAGCTATCCCACAGTGTGGCCAGCCTAGCAGTATGGAATTCAATTACAGTCCGCAACGACATGCGGACGCGTGGCAACAAGATTACCACAAATGCGTGGCTAACCAAATTTTTTACTGAATGAAGGACGCGGAATGTGCACTACTACGAGTATATGCCCACAATCGGTTGCTGAAAAAATTCTTCTTGGCGCCATGTTTCCTGTTAGACCGAGGCCACACGGTGGGGATTGGTGTTATTTGGGACCAATATTAATGGTATATTATGACATAATGATTAAAATACTATTCTATGAATAACAAAAACTTATGATGAAATTGAGAAATTAATTAAAAACAGTGATCATTGAATGTTATAAATGCGAAGGTTTGTATGGATGTCTGGATGTTAATATGTTAGATTCGTACACATACTCACTCACAAATTGGATATTAAATACAAATAGTCTGAAACCAACTTATTCACCAATACCATAATTTGCCAATTCAAGCCATCAATCATAGGTACACAACACACTCATATTTTAGAAGGCTCTCGAGTCATGGCGTATGGCGTTCTAGCCCGCGGTCAACGTTCGAATGCCACAAGGAATATCTTTTTGTTATCCCGTACGACTCCCCGCGTTCCTCAGGTGTAATTTGATAGCCAAATCAGCGTTAATCCTTTCGTTGCTAACAGACGGCCGTCCTGATGCCGGAATGTCCCCATTCCGCTTCGGCCATTCGAACGTTATGATGTATGTCCCCATACATGTATGCTATCTATATCGTTTAATTACTTGAGAATCAATTATCATCTGCAACACCTTAATCAACAGTTGAATCAATCATCCAGCTGAAATTCGATTCGCATTTGACAACACCAGTGTAGTGTCAACACCTTCCTTGTGAATAGTTTCACCCGAGGACCTTAAATTAAACATTCTATTTTACTCTTCCGTCTTCGTTACATTTTCTTTTTCTCTGTTATTGCACTCATTCTGTCTGAGCGATATTCAGTACCATTTTCATAATAATGATTCTGGCGGTCTTCGAGGCCAGTGTCATAAATCAATCTTCTTTCAGTAAGTCCTGAGGTACTTTCTTCTTTAGTCTACGAACGAATACTTAAAAATATATCGTCCACAAATAAACTGTTATGTAGCTCCAGTTTTCATTATGATATGTTTAGCTTTATTATTTATTTCTTCTTTCACTGTTTTGATACCGAATTTTCGGTAAAGTCTCTCGTGACGTACCACGGTGCTTCTACAATATCTCAATACTCCATCTTATACTGCTGCTTTACCACATAAGTGCATTCACATAAAGATTTACATTCCGTCTTCGTTACATTTTCTTTTTCTCTGTTATTGCAATCATTCTGTCTGAGCGATATTCAGTACCATTTTCATAATAATAATTCTGGCGGTCTTCGAGGCCAGTGTCATAAATCAATATTCTTTTAGTAAGTCCTGAGGTACTTTCTTCTTTAGTCTACGAACGAATACTTGAAAATATATCGTCCACAAATAAACTGTTATGTAGCTCCAGTTTTCATTATGATATGTTTAGTTTCATTATTTATTTCTTCTTTCACTGTTTTGATACCGAATTTTCGGTAAAGTCTCTCGTGACGTACCACGGTGCTTCTACAATATCTCAATACTCCATCGTATACTGCTACTTTACCACATTAGTGCATTCACATAAAGATTTACAATTCAGGTAGCATCTTCGACAGTATCCATTTAAACTTCATTATACACTTATACTATAACAAGACCTTATTTTCCACTGCAGGTTGACTATTTCTTATGACTTTTCGCGTTATTGTTGTCCTATTGCTGGACGTTTGGTAAAAATATGCTTTTTCCACGTTACGTTTCATCCAAGTACATGCCAAGATGTAAATATCTCTTCATCGAAACTAATTTTGTCACGTTCGCTTTGACGTTCGTTATTTCATTTCATTTCATTATTGTAGATAAAGATTTTACCACGTGTTAATCGTACCTATGTTTTTACAAGTGTATCCCATTTATAAGAATTCACTGTTTTCTATAAGTTGGAACACATTATCATGTATCTGTATACATACATCTTGGATTGTTTCACTGAGATGGCAGTAAATATACTTTTCTTTGTTGTCACGTCCACTAAACGTACAGAAGTAAATGTATATAAGTACTTTCACCAACGTATAATATATAAAACAATGACACAGTCACTTTGACTTTATTATTCATCATTATCGTTCAGTTTCATAAAGTCCAGCATTAAAATTCTTCTCATTTAAATGAATTACGACTTGTTGTATCCTTTGCAACTTAATTATTTATGTATGAATTTCATATACATAATGTTCCGTTAATGTTCTATCACAATAACTACCCTGGAGCCTGGAGTCGGTCATTCGAAATGTTCGTAAACATCTGTGTCCACAGTTCCACACTTGTATCGACTTCCATGGACAAATTTTCCATATGTGGCCAATTAATTATTACATTATCAACATTATCATCTTCAACTTTTCATTATCTTATGCTATTAAATTCAGTTACGGTCTCATTACATTAGATTTTCGGTATAATGTCATTATCTTCAGATTTTAAAAGAGGGAATCAAATAACTATGCGTTATAACCCTTGTGAACTGGGTCGATCGTTGCAGAATTCAGTAAATACTTACTAACTCTTCCACCAATGAACTTTTAGTTTGGAAGATGAGTGCTCAATCGCCATGATGAGCGGGTCGTAATCATCTGTGAGCCCACTCAGTATGATCACCGCAACGAGTTCATCGTCCAGCGGCGATTCAATTTCACTCAGTTGATGTGAAATTTCTTTTATTTTGTTCAGGTAAACTTCCATTGAGCTACTATCAGATAATTTTGTATTGAAGAGACTCCGCAGCAAGCCCAATCTCCTGCTCAGACCACGTCCCTCATATGTTTTCTGTAGTATTGTCCACGCTTCGTGGGCACTTTTGGCAGTGCGTATATGCGGGATTATGGTCGGCGCCACGGACAGCGCGATGCGCGCTAAGGCCTTATTATCCTTCTTCTTGTTGTCCTCGTCGGCCACCGCTTCTACGCAGTCCCACAACTCTTCATGGATTAGCACCATTCGCATCGAGAACTTCCACGTGGAGTAATTTTCTGCCCCCTTTAGTCTCTCAATGCAATTCTGACCGAATCCCATCGAAGCCATCTTGAATACCGTTCGCCGCTTCCGGTACGGTAATAATTCCAAGTGCGCGATGTATGACCAATCTCGCGGAAATATGAGCGCTTTTCACTTCTTGTAACTACGCTCTGCTACCATGTTGGAGTTTGGAGCGTAAGAAGGAAAAGACCACGAAGATTACCACGGATTTATTTTAGAACATACAGCACACAGAGACTACATGAGATCGAGTGACTGATCCAGAAGTCTGGAAACCTTACATTGACAGCGGAGTGCCAAATTCAAATATTCAAATATGCTTGCGTTTAACCAAAAAGTTTCTAACTTTCCAACAGTGTGTCGATACAATAATATCGACATCGATTGATTGGAGCTGCGGAATGTGAACGGGATCACATAATATTCACAAAAGAGTTTCTTGAGAGCTTTTTACAGGTATAAGACAGATTAAAAACTGAATAAATTCTGTTTATTGTAAATGAAAAGTAAACAATAACAAGATTCTGTAATCGGCCATAAATTCAATCGGCACATAAAAACATAGTCGTAGATTGATATTGTAAAAGTAACCAGTGAATATTAATTTATTTTTCTTGCGCAAGGCAAACATACACGAAGGGCGGATTTAATGTTGTGTCTTTTACCACAGAATAATAATAAGTACTACGTACAGAAGTTTTACTTCGCGAAGGTATTTAAAAAAAAATATGCTCAATGTCATTAACAATATGGTGTAATTTAGCCTGTCTCAAGAGTCAAGCACCATTTTGTTGACAAACGTCAGTGATCGGCACTGCGCCGAAGCTATAGGGCTGACTTCGGTAAAATGATGTGACGTGAGGTGCCAAACTGCGGAAAATGGCGGAGGAAATACATGATTTAGCATGAATTATCATGAATAATATTAACTACTTATTTACCTCTCAGTGNCCAACAATTAGTGCATTCACATAAAGATTTACAATTCAGGTAGCATCTTCGACAGTATCCATTTAAACTTCATTATACACTTATACCATAACAAGACCTTATTTTCCACTGCAGGTTGACCATTTCTTATGACTTTTTGCGTTATTGTTGTCCTACTGCTGGACGTTTGGTAAAAATATGCTTTTTCCACGTTACGTTTCATCCAAGTACATGCCAAGATGTAAATATCTCTTCATCGAAACTAATTTTGTCACGTTCGCTTTGACGTTCATTATTTCATTTCATTTCATTTCATTTCATTTCATTTCATTTCATTTCATTTCATTTCATTTCATTTCATTTCATTTCATTTCATTTCATTTCATTTCATTTCATTTCATTTCATTTCATTTCATTTCATTTCATTTCATTTCATTTCATTTCATTTCATTTCATTTCATTTCATTTCATTTCATTTCATTTCATTTCATTTCATTTCATTTCATTTCATTTCATTTCATTTCATTTCANAAAAAATACATTCTGTGTTTTTATTATTATTTATGCAGTTAAATACTGCACAGTATTTAGTACACCATTTTCTTTATTTTCTTCCATCATACCCAAGAATACGCGTGCGTGAGTCAATGTTCGCTCGTATGTGAGGCCTTGTCGAATAGTGTCCTGTAGGTGGGCCATCGTGCGTGTTTTGTTTTCGATGTAAACTCGCGGAGATGAACAGGCCTGCTTTTACTTCTAAAACTGACATAAGTATTTCTATCAAAATGTTTACTTAGCCCGTGTTATACAAATTATAAATACTATCGATAATTTTCACTGAAAATATCTATCACTATTTGATGACTTTTTCTTACAGGCACATTCACATCGCTCTTGCAGCTTCACTTCAAACATGGTGGAATTTACTTGTTCACAGAATCTAGTTAGGTTTTATGCAGTGTGTGAGAGCTGTGACATTCCACTTGGTAACATAGGTCAAAGAAAAGTCCACATTCTTTGGAGTGGACTAAAATCTTTGCAGAATCTATATCTATTTATACAATCGAAAGCTCACTGACTGACTCGCTCATCTCAGAAACTACAAGTGCTAGGAGTCTCAAAATTTTCATGGGGGTTCCATTTAGAACGTAGGTGCTCACTAAGACAGGACTTTGCAAAATTCAACCCCTGAGGCGGAAAACTGGAGCCACACGTACGAAGTCGCGGGCGGCCGCTAGTGTAATATAATAGCAAAAGAAAAGACATGCCGTAAATTAGGAACTTCAAGGTATCAAAAATAAAACAAAAATCTAAAACAAAAGCAGTTCTTTGTTCTTATCGTAGAGTATGTATTGATTTCAGTGTACTTACAACACACACGACTATGAATACGAACATCCCTAATAGAATGAAATCTGATTTCAATTCAACTTCCTTTTAGCCCGAGGTTACTTTGACACCTATTCACCTACTTCCTACTGAATCAACATTGGGTAACCTTCATAAAAAGAAAATTTTATAGAGTGGTTGTTAATCCATCTTTCATCCCAAGTACGCATAGAGTTTTCAAAGTCTGTAACTTATACTTATACTAAGGGTAGTTAAAATCAAAATTAGTCCCGAATATTTGTGAAAATGTTAATGTAACCTAAGCCCATGCCTGTTAGTGTCGATATTTAAAACCTAACCCACATAATATTTAGCGTAACACCCGATATCCGAAAGTGCATTCGCCAGAATAAGCCGGGCCGACAAGATAAGTGGACATTTAACGTACACTCAGATACAGAAACTTGCAACAGATGTGTTATCTGTAAAAAAGAAGAGCGGTTAACAGTTTTTTTTAGTTTGCAGCTTTTTCAGTATCGTTTATCATAAATTTAAAAGTAAATCAGTGATGGAAATCCATCAGCATTGACATTATGTTTGCACAAAACTATACAGCATCTAAAAGACAGGACGTAACTGAACATATTTTTAAGAATTATCTATCTACTTTATGTAACAAGGAACAATCTTTTGGGGTCACACATATTCTAAAAAGACGCTTGAAACTCGATTAAAACACAAGCACTGATTCAAGCCTATGTTTGGTTGATGTTTAAACCCACATTTATAGAATGATTATTTACTGTGAGATTATGACCAGTGATTTTGGATTCATAGTTATACTAGCTTGTTAAAAAAAGACTGTATGTAAGGAATCATAAACCCGACCAATTTTTACGAGGCTGGTTAAAAGTTTCGACACATATTTTCGTAGCCGACTGTACAAACTATTACAATGCGGCGCAAGCGCATTATATTAAGCCAGCCACGCCCTAATAATTTGTACCGTGAAAGTTGCTGTTCCTATTGCCATTTGATGGCCGCAAGGATATTTTTGAAGGCATAGGCTTCGTTTCAGTAACTTTGCGGTTAGTTGGAGCTTTCAAAGCGTTTATGGTTTCAAATCAACTTGAAAGCTTATTGAAGTCTTCAAATTTCGTTTGATTATTTGTCTAGTGGTTTTCATTCCTTTTCCTTTTGAAACAATTTTGCGTTTTATAGGCAGATACTTAGGGAGACCTTTTAATGAAATACATTTTTAAAACTTTTTTTGTTGAGGGAGTGAAAAAGGTTTGTTTGACACTATTTTTGTCTCCTAAAAAACATTAACTAAGTAATCTAAGAAGAGCATGTACTCATACTATGGCGACTACAAATCGGAATCATGTATGAAATGAATAAATTTATTAATGTGCGTAGGTAACCCTAAGTTAAGTTAACCTCAAGTTTGACACCGCGAAAATCGAACTTGCAACCGCAACTGAGGCTTACTTGCCTCGGCACCACCAGCTTAGTATCTGATGGTTTTAGTTTACAATCACTTCAATAGGTCACCATCAAAAGTAATCCAATTACTACCCTATCGATAGACATACCTCTTTGCTTAATCGAAACAAAACAACATCGCGGGTCAACGCACGCGCTGCTACAATAGCACTCATTAGCAGGCCATTTGCATGCACTAATTGTCGCGACACGCACGCACTGTGACACATGCACCTGAATTGTGAAGAACAGAGTTGGTTTCAGACCAGCTCGTCACAATTTTTCTTTTTTCTACTTATTAACTTCTTCTGCATCAATTTCTTTAGCATGTAGGTTTTTCTTCAGGACACTTATAGTCCAGTCATTTGGTACCAAATAATGGGGTTACATGGAAAGTTTTCCGGGAATAATGAAAATTGGTATTTATATAGATTTTGATATGCTCTTTCTGATTTTCAACTTTGCGACCTCGTATAGTTGCTGCTCACGCGGCCTAATTGAAAAAACCTAGTTTTTTAATATTTCGTAGCGGGAGTTAAAGGATTCCTATCAAATTATCTTTTTCTTAATGTAAAGCTAAATACATCGGTGACCATATTAAAGGACCATTTAAATGCCTTTACCTTTACATACAACATACATAAATATTCTATTCACCTAATTTATTTTTTTGTTCTACGAGTAGATCAAACACATTTGTACCAAACTCAAGTCCCCAAAAGACTACCTAGTTTGGGTACTACTAGTAAGTCACCTGAAATTCTATTAGTATAACTACTCGCTGAAATAATATTTTGTATATCTTTAGGACGCTATTTGGATCAAATATGTAATTGCTCAATAATGAATAATAAATAAATAGGTAAATAAATAAAAAAAAATACTTTGCAAACTTATATAACTAAAGTGCATTTTTCTTATTCTTACCTACTTAGGTATTTGTGGTTCTACATACACTGTACACGTCAAACAATACATACAACAGTTGAGATGACAAGATACTAGTGCAAACTTGACAACACCTAATTGCAAATCACCATCTCAAACTTTTTCAACCTGCGCCCGCGGCTCTTAAACAAATACGCATCGCTTTGACTAGTGAAGGCTAACGCATCTAATATGGCATTTTCGTTCTCATAGTGTTGATCATTAGTCATATGCGCATGATTCACGGTGTCAGCCGGCTAATTGACGTTCACACGGTTGTTGGGGATTGATTTTGACGAACTTGAAAAATTGTGGTGTGTTGACATAAGTCGACGTGTAATCGTTAAATAATGTTGGGATAAATAGATTTGATTGTCTGAAAAGATACTTAACTGATTCCATCTTTTTGAGACTTCAGTGTTAAGATCTACAAACATGATTAGAGAAGAGAGTTAACACTATTTTCAACTAAACCGTTTATAAAAGCATAGCAAGCAGACTTTTGTCTTTGAAAAATTACTTGTTTCAACGAGTACCTTTTACATTTACGGTATCTGAATTATGGTCCCAAAATTTTGTCTAAATGTAGTCTAAAATCTCTGGCGTATCTACATGAGTGTAAAAGTAACTAATATACAGGTAGAAACTATGGTTAATTTTGTTTTCATCATAAAAAAAAAACGTCATAATTTTAACTACAGGACGTCCACTGCTGAACATAGGCCTCTCTTATATCTTCCACATCGCCGGATACGTAATTTTTTTAAATGCATCCATTTGCATGTACCCTGCAGGGCAGGTTATGCAGGCCTCACTTCATCGGAAAGACAACGCATACCTTCTAAAACCGCTGTACTCCGTCACTCTCCTTAAGTGGGAGAAACTATGCCTTTACTGCCACTGTCTCAAAGCCTTAAGTCCTAGCTTAGCACATAAGGTATACCTTGATGTGGTTCGTATACCATAAAGGTAATTGGCCATGACCTAACATATTGAGATTGTCCCAAAGCCACAAAATGATTGCGGATATAGAACCAAGAGCAACAAAGAACACCATAAGCGCTAATCGCATCACACAATGGATGCTTTAATGAGCATCCATATGGTAAAATGATTTAATACATTATGCGACGGTGTCGGAAGAAAAAATGCTATTTGTTGACGAAGGTCGTTCTTCAAGACCTTATTTATGTGTTATGCAATTGGATAAGATTAATAATACAGTCTAAAGACTCAAAAAAATCTAAAAGATTATAAAAAATTCCGCTGTCAATCATTACGATACATTATTAGCTTCCATGTACCTACAGTTGACAGCACATATTAAGCCAATGGTATTTTTGCAGCTGATCAACTACTACAAACACCTACTAAGGTCCTTGTCTTAGTAGCAACCTGATATTTTCTTCTGTTCTCTCTTTTGTTTGAATCATTGATAAAATTATTTATTGTTTACACTTTTAACGCCATCTTAAGCCTACCTAAATGAGTGATTTTTTCAGATTTTCTCTTTCAACATTATATTGCAATGGAATACTGGCTGAAAACTAAATACAATATTGTAGTTATTTTAGTTATTACAGCCACATTGAATTTGTATTTGAATCACAATGCCGTCTCTGCAGCTGTAGTAACAATCAGCCGCTAATGTATCGGAGGCTGTAACCACCACTTCCTCATGCTGACCAAGGTTGAGGCGCATATGGGCTGAGTTCACACCTTATTATATGTATAGGAACGTTTGAATATATCAAAATCAATCCTACAAAAGTTTAAATAACCCAAGAATAAAAAAAATATTATACGAAGTAAAATTATAAATAAAAGGCTAGTGAAATGGGCTCAATAAAAACGAGGTTCTATTCAGCCAGTGCTGATGTTCTTCTCAGCTCACTTCTAAACTTACAACTCTGGTGCCAGTTCAAGATCACACTTCACGATATCTAATTTGCTTTGTTGATTGCGCTAATCTCAGGAGCTAAGGGTTAGGCCATAAGTATATTACAACATCATGGTACGATATGCTACACAGCTAAGTAGGTATTATGTAAAAAATGAAACGTTACTGATTTCAGACTCATTTGAATTCAATCTCTCTACATTGTGTAATTTATTCTTACATTAAAGTTATCTGTAATCAAAAAATACTTTCAATTATTTCTAACCCTTTTACAGCTAACCTTTTTAACTCTTCGAAACATTGAAATGGTGTACCAAATAGTGCAAGAACACTTAAGAACACGTCAGTATGTCTGTCACTTATACAGGTTGTGTTGAATTAACTATTCATAAAATGTTTCTAAATGTTTATTGCTTAATTTCGTAATTAGTTAAGTGTGTTGTATTGTTTTGATAATGAAGGCTTTAAGAAAACAAGTTTAACTTATAATATATCTCATTACTATCAGGTGTCTAATTTACTTTTATATCAGTAATATTAATAGTACAGATAGCATAGAACTTGCATAAATCGGGACAATTCCCACCTCTCGTACCCACCACTGCAACTCCTGCGTAGCCAGATCTACAGTTTGACCGCCAATAAAAACTCAACCAATGAAGGCCAAGTTTGTCCCGGGGAAAAGTTGAACTGTGATTGGATACGCAACGAAAAATTGCATAAAAGTAACATTTAGATAAGTTACCCATTTTTCGTGACGAGTTCATGTCACTAGTATCAATAACTGCGATAGGTTTCATACCTCTTAGTGCTGTCACTTCTCGGGCTTAATCGAAAATAAAATTAGCAATAAATAAATAAATACCCGCGGCTTAATGAACCGCGGGCGCAGGCGCCTCTTAGCTCGCATCTGCCAGTCGTATTGTAATTGTATTTCACGCTCATTTCAAGTAATTGAAATAAATCTCTCGTCCGATATTTATTTTGCTGTGCGTTATTGATTGTAAAGTAGGTGAGACCTGTTTGGCTCTGTGTACGAGTAGGGTCGGGGTTTTGGGTTATAGGAAATTATAGGAAAGAGTTGAGATTTCGTCTTTTTTCACACCTTAGGATGCCCTCCATCAAAATGAGGCGACTACATAACTACAAAGTAAACAAGGGGATAACGTAACTTTAGCTACTCATTGTGTCCATGGTGGCAGCAACTAACTATCCGGGATTTGAAGCTAACCGCAAACAAAACTCCAACTAGTGTAGGCCAAGTTTATCCCAGTAGATATATAATCCTTTAGCACCATGCTGAAAAAACTATTGAATAACTAGTAGTACATATGGAAGTTCCAAACATAGCCAATAATTCAAAAAAGGGCATTAAGAGCCAAATCCCATACGATTACAGTCTTAGAAAATTTAGAAGACCAGTAAGGATCCAATAGCTTGTGTCATTCATAACTCATGCTGCTAAGCCTAGTGGGTCAGTTGAAATGTCACCCCATTCATCATACACGCCATTATCACCTCTATAGTTTCAGTTGTTATGTCGGTAACGGTTAGAATGGCCTGCACTAAATATGATTCAGTTTCAGGCTCTGCCGGAACTTGATTTAATAGTCAATGATATTGGATCCCGATAATTTATTACGATCTACCTCGTGGGAAAGCGTAGTATAATGGGTGGAGGTTACACCGAAGCGTAATGATTATAGATTATTTTTTGGTAGCGAATGTGAAATTCGTAAAATTGGGTTGGAATAAAATCCGCAGTTCAGTAAAAACCAGAAAATGGAGAAAAGTTCTCGAGTGGTGACCACGAGCCGGAAGACGTACTTAGTGTGGGCAGGCCACTAGGTGGACCGACGATTAGATTGGCACCGGCTGAAAACCGGATGCCCTTGTCACCTTATTTTTAATAGTTAAGCTGTGTTAAAGTTGTATTTTTTTTGTTATGGTGACAATAAAGGTTTATTTATTTATTTAAAGTTGCGAAAAGTATCTGGATGCGGGCAGTTCTGGACCAGTCGTTTTTCTTTGTGGGAAGTCTTTGGAAATCTTTGGAGGAAGCCTTTTGTAGATACATGTTCCAATAAATTATTTATCAATGTAGGTTATTAGTCCATATGTTGTCCCTAAGTGGTGATAAAAGGGAAAGCGATATTTGGGACGTGTATAAGTGCCCTACAAAGGGTCTTTGTACTGAATAAACTATTTGATGACTTTTGCCCATGAAGTGTCCGATTTTTTAAATTAATTTTCAGATACGGCGTGATATGCAGCTTATTTCATACAAAACTATAATAACGTTCGGAAGCGTCATAAGTTATTAGTTACTATACTCTAGTCAGGAACTATTCAAGGTTAATAACAGAAGAATAAACTGGGAAGCTGTATATTAAAAGAGACTGTCAACAATTTATGGAGGTTTGTTTGTTACAATGAGTCTAGAAGTTCTGAGAATCTGTAGTATCTCACATCTTTTTCAATAAAAATAGTTGAGTAAGGTAAATACTAATTTTATTGCTTCAAAAGTGCTCTTTAGGAACCTACTTGCATAAATAAATTATTTGATTTAAGCTCTCTCACTTGAAATAGTTTTCTGGGCTTAATATGACTGACAGCACATCCGACTACCTATAGTTTTTTGTTGAAAAATCGCTCTTATTCAAACCACTTAACATACTGTACTTAACTTCGTGTTAGTCTCGAAGCGCTGCACAGTGATTCGAGTAGAACAAGCTAGCTGGACAATATTATTTTTTTACTTTAATGGGTTTAATACACGCATTACTTACTTTTTTGTGCAATTTAAGATTAATTAGGCTTGCTATTAAAATTATTATAGGTAGGTTTGAAAAAAATTTTTTTTTTATTAATAAAATATTTATTTCCTAAAATCAAGAGAAACAGACTAAAAAGGAAAGAAGAAACTAACTTTACAGCATAATAATAATTAGTCTTATGATGTATTAGGTGTTAAAGTATGAAATTCCCGTTTTTATGGACAATTTAATGAAAATCAATTTTTCGATATAAACATTTTTGCGATTTATATGGCACAAAGAATCTCAGTAGACTGGGACAACATTAATGACTTGCCAAGTTGCTGTGGCCAGCAGACATTTGCGCTGCAGCTTCAGCAGCCAATATCAGTTCTCAAGTACTTCTTGAGGAAATGAGGTCTAAAAGTCTTCTTCTTTTCGTCTTTTTGCTGGACTCGTCGAACTCCTTGAGTGGTCGTCCAGGTGTAGAATCTTTCGACGTGGAAGACTGAACTTTATGAACAGAAACATGTAACACTATGGCTCCGGGAATCCATTCAGTTTTGTTTTTCATGAAGAGTTCCCTGTTTTGCCGTATTTCGTCCATTGAAATGCGACTGATGCTATTCTTCAACTCTCTCAGCGAATTTTCGTGATCCCAATACATCACATTTTGAGAATATAAATTAAAAATCATGCTATTCTGGTCACTTTTTCAATGTTTTAATCATTAATCAAAAAACTTGATTTTTTATTAATCTGAAAAAATAAAATTGTTGTGCAAAAGTGTGCAAACTGAAACTGGTATATTTGAATACTAGAGGGTTACAGCTACAATATATATAAATTCCAGACTGGGGTCAAGTGGGGGCATACAACTTCTAGTCCTCCAAACATAAAATTTTGAGAAAAATATAAAGGTCAACATTTCGCCATACTTTTTAAAACTATGTGCATTATTATGCACCTTATTGTACAGAAAATAAAAAGTACTTACCCTTATCTTCAAAATCCATCACACAAATATTTGGTCACCATAGTAAAAAATAATGTCAGGTGTTGTCGAAAGTCGAGCAAAATTAGGAATTAAAAATTACACTATCCTCATATCCTCACTTACCATGTTAATTACTCACGACTAGGTAATTAACAAAGTAAAAAATTGTGGAATCCTTAATGTCTGGGATGTTGTTTATCGTTTTTTATAAACGATAATCAGAAATTCAACAATGACTTTTGTCCAGCTAGCTTGTTCTACACGAATCACAGTGCGCTGGTAGGGTAAAAAGATTATGAGACATGTAGAGGCTCCTTAAAATGACGATTTGTAAGAACTATTTATTAGTCTAAACAAATAAAGAAATTTTGACTTTGACTTTGACTTTGACTTTGACTTTGACTTTGACTTTGACTTTGAACTGTATCTAAAACTACTTGAGATTTACTTTATTTGAGTGTTACCTGTATTGTATCTAAAATGAGTTGATGTTATTGTAAAACAATTAAATTAATATTCATAATTAAAAGCACTTAATTTAAACCGCAATTTGTATTGTAAATTGAAATTAATGAAGCTACTAATAGTGGCTTTTAAATTCAACACAACGGATTTCACATTGGTTACGTCATCAAAATATAATCTTAATAAGGAGGATGTACACTCAATTATAAACAAGGATGTGTTTTGTTTCAATGCATAATAATTAATATTCGGGAAAATGTTTGACTATTAAATAATAATCTTAACCTGTTGTTCTTCAAATTTGTATATTATCACGCCAATAGACCTAATAATCTTACAAAGAAACGAGCCGAACTTGTAGTCCTAATATTGATGAAAAAAACTTTGATTCCAAATAATAAATGCCACCTGATTCTACTTATTTAAGACATTTTATCACACCTCTAAAAAAAATGTCTAAATCGATTTAACATTGAGTTGTCTAAATCTCTCGGCCACATTGAGATACTACATACGAGTATACGTCGAATCAAATAGGCAAAAAATAGGATCATCGCATCAAGTGTACCGCATCCGAATCCGACCAGCCCGCCCAAGCACACCTGACAGCTGTAGAAAACGTTCAATTAACGCATGCGTACAACCTTAATGGATTTATGTACTTATTGATGCATCAATCAAAAGTCCCGCGTAATTGATGGCTCCATTTCTAAGCGATCGGTTTTTGTTTCCATTGTTTTTGCTATAATGAGTGCGGTTGCAATGGACGTGTTGAGGCATGGATACATGGGAGAGCTACTTTGTTGGGTACTTGGGAAAAAAGTTGGGTCCGTTGTATTGAGCTATACGTAAAAGAGATAGTACATATAAAAATACCGAAATCGCACAATGATGGCTGCCACAGAATACCAGCATTAAGTGGCTGCCATTTTGGTTCAAATTAAACAAACTATGTATACCTACTGATGTTGTAATCTAAGGATTTTGGACTAAATGAAATTTTTTCTTTCTTTCTTTCAATTTAAATTTCATAGATTAAGGCTTTTCATTGGTTGTTCTTCCATACTTAAGAAAATCACAGGACATAATCATGACAGATTGAAACGAGTTTTGGGCTTCGATCTTGTGAGTTTTAACAGGATTCTGACGTTACAAGCAAGCTCTATAATCTTGAGAAATAATAACATTGCAAAAAAGAACTAATTCTACTGATGAAGAATGTCTATTATTCTCTATACATTTGTTACTTTAATTTTTTATTGAGCAAGTGTATTCACACCTTAATAATAGTACCTGTTAAGAAGATAATCTCACAGTTAAGTGCTTCTTTACAAGATATTTAAATGTGCATGTAAACTTAAAATCACTGACACAGTTCCCATTACAAATTACTTTAAACTTTAAACTGATACATTTAAATAACAAGTGATTCAATCGTCCCTAAACCTAAAAATAAACTGAACTTTACGTTATTGAGGTTTAATATTTACTAAAGGTGGTACCCAAGTGGGATATAAATGACAATAGGGTGATTAAAACTACTTGAGCACGGGCATTTTGTGTGTATGGAATTACTTCCAACTAAATTGAACTACCTTAGTACGAAGAAGGCCGATTCAAATGATATAGTAAAAGGCACAAGAGCACCCACACGTGCATTAATATTACTAGATATAATCTATATCTATATCTACGAGTATACTAATCTATACTAATATTATAAATGCGAAAGTAACTCAGTCTGTCTGTTCGTCTGTCTTGCTTTCACGCCTAAACCACTGAACCGATTTTGATGAGATTTGGCATAGAGATAGTTTGAGTCCCGGGAAAGGACATAGAATAGTTTTATTCCGGTTTTTGAAACAGGGACGCGCGTGATAAAGTTTTTCTATGACAGACAAAATTCCACGAGGGCGAAGCCGCGGGCGGAAAGCTAGTAGATACTAATTGAAGAATAGGCAATCCAAAAATAACACTGTTTACGAAGAAGAAACACATAACTTATTCTTCATTTCAGATCAAGTCTTAGGCTGGGTTGCACCATCTTAATTTAACTTTGACAAACGTCAAAAATCTGTCAAACTCCATACAAAAAACGCCGATTATCGTTATAGTTACGATCGTAGTTAGGTGGTGCAACTTAGTCCACAATAGTAAACCTGTAATCCCAGCTCTAATAACCAACGTACATACACTAATTAAAGCATTCATTATCCGGTAATGAGTTTACGAACGCTCAAAGGATTGATTAGAGCTGTACGGATCATTAGCATATGATTGTGTCAAAACATCCCGCGGTATCGACTGTCAACTGAGTGTCAAGGTGTCACGTGTCGTGTAGTTGAGAGAGGTATAATCAGAGAGAAAAGTGTTTGGAAATTGTCTATTTTATTATTCAAAACTTTTTTTTTACATATTAGAATTGTAAAGTCACACAGTCACTCATTAGAGATCATGCTATTTTCAAATATCTAATTTAGGAGCGTTTTTCCCATATAAATTTTAGTTTTAGCATTAGTTACTTTTTATTTATCTAATGATGAAATGGATGCTGCTGATGATCTCACTTGATGAAAAGTGATCAAGTGTTTTTGGTGGAAGCGAGCTTTACCCTTAATCCTCAAAAAACTGGCTATATTACAATAAATGCCCATTTGTGGTAAAAAATAAGATTTTTGTCTCTTCATTGAATGAAAATCCACTTTATTTGATTATAAATTATAATGTATTTGATTAT
This sequence comes from Ostrinia furnacalis, assembly GCF_004193835.3. Taxonomy (NCBI): domain Eukaryota; kingdom Metazoa; phylum Arthropoda; class Insecta; order Lepidoptera; family Crambidae; genus Ostrinia; species Ostrinia furnacalis. The sequence goes on from NW_021131993.1 coordinate 97,047, forward strand.
ACTTATAGTGGATTTTCTTTAATTGAAAAAAGCATGCCTCGCATTATAATATCTTTCTACTGCATTAAACATACTTCATTGTCATTATAATCACTTGATTAACTTCTCATACGTGTTACATTAAAATCGGTACAATAAGCACTTTTCTTCCCACGTACACTCGGCAAACAAACCTGCGCGCGCGCTGATCGGCTTACGTCCTATCAACTGGTCCATCTGTCCACGTGCCATGATGGCCGACTGTACACCCACACTAGATTAACTTGACAAATCTATACTCTAACTCCAACGTGATAAAGTCGGAAATCGATAACGCTTTTGCGGGGAACTGTACAATTATTTGTACCAACAAATGATTTATCGACTAGCAACGGATTTGGTACCGAGGAATGTTTGGACAAATGCTTCGCGGGAACTAGTTTGGGACTTTGGATAGTGGATGTGAAATGAAGAGATATTGAGTGTCGTATACATTATGTATAAAAAATGGGCAATGTGCCTACTAAAATATTATGTCCGTATTTTTAGTTGAACTTGGTGCAGCGATTGCGATTACAAATCGAAGTCGAATATTATATTATCTACAAACATAGTTAATTATCTTAGTCTAAGTTGCACCACCTAACTTTGACCGTAACTATAACGATAACCAATGTTTTTGTATGGAATTTGTCATATTTTTGACGTTTGGTTAACTTAAAGTAAGATGGTGCAACCCAGCCTTAGTTGTAATCAGAATTGGCACTGTTAACATGGGCTAGCGTCGGCTTATAACCCCATTTACCTAACACCCTGTATTTTTTAATCATAATGGCGCTATGTAGTACAGTTACCTAGTTAAATAAGAAAACTTGAAAATCAATCTGTTTGCGACAGGCTACTTATCATAGATTCTAAAAGACAATTTATTAATTCAATTTCACCGTTATTTTACCAAGTAATATAAAAACTAAAAGAGGCAAAAATCACTTAGTTAGAGTCCATCAATTTTTTTCCACTCTCCATAATGGTTGTCGTCCAGTATTCGGAGTGTGTTAGTAAAACTGGCCGCTTTTGGCCGGGGAATAAGCGCAAGTCATCACCCGCCCTAATATAAATAGCCGGCATTATGTAGAGGCTGGTGTACACTGATTTGATTACGTTTTTTACTGGGAGAAGCCTGTCTAGGTAAATAATTTATTTAGACACGATGGCGGAAGCTTTAATTTAGCCATTAACTTACAATACGAAACAGACTGAATGGGTATTCATTGATCTACCAAAGTTAAAAACGACTCTAACCCCTTATTAATAAAAGTTACACCCTAGTTGAACTCTGGCTTAAATTGTCATTTAGTTTGGAAATGTAATTTTAATCCAGTGTTCATCCTAGGTATAACTTTTTATTTAATAAGGGGGTACTTAACAGTAGAATTATTGTTTTTACAAGTTTGTCGAATCAACGGTTGGCTAAAAAATCCTACACTGTAATCTAACTTATATGATAAAATAGGTATGTATTAACTATTTCATATACATAGTTCCCCATAATAAAGAATTTGACGGCCGATGACGGATTTGCCAAATCGAGATCCTAGAAACGCGGATTCAAACCCAGTCACCGTTAGATCAATATGATGGTGGCCGGCATATTTAGCTTACCTACTACCACACCAGATTAACGAAGCTATGAAAAACAATCTTGGTAAAATTATGAAAGCTTAAAAAACAAATTGTGCTGGCATGTGCACGCGCCTCTAATTCCGTAATGGTCTTACGCGCATTACGTTATTTTGAGTGGCTGCGACCGACAAAAAATGCGGACGATTTGAGCTGTTACTAGATGTCTTTGCTTCTTTGGTTTCTCGGAATATTTTACCGAAATAGTAAAGTAATTTATTGCTTGCTATAAAAATTTGCTACCTTGTCTAATCTCACAGCGTTTTCCACTCTACTATTCGCTGTTTTTGACTACCCGTTGGCGTATGGATGTCGCTATACTATTGAAGTTATGTAGGCTTTTAATGACAAAACCGCTATATCCCAACTAATATTATAAATGCGAAAGTAACTCTGTCTGTCTGTCTGTCTGTTACGCTTTCCCGCTTAAACCTCGCAACCGATTTTGATGAAATTTGGCATAGAGATAGTTTGAGTCCCGGGAAAGAACATAGGATAGTTTTTATCCCGGTTTTTGAAACAGGGACGCGCGCGATAAAGTTTTTCTGTGACAGACAAAATTCCACGCGGGCGAAGCCGCGGGCGGAAAGCTAGTTTTACATATTTTGTTGATAAGATAAAGAGTATTTATTTCTTTGTAGTACTCATTTTTCAAATGAGTCGCTTTTTTGGCAAAAAAATATTTTTAAGGTCTTTATTTATCAATTATTTTTTTTAATATATTCGGCCTTTAAAAAGCTTTTTAAATAAATGGTTATAAGAGCTGAAAGAGATTTGAAATAAACATGATCTTTTACATAAGTATTCTAATACATTTTGAGTTAAGTGTACCATTCACACACCTCGTCACTGTCCATATCACTATGTACTCACTCGATGATTTCTGAAAATCCCATATTGACCCATCCACGCTACGTCATAGTGACGTTTTAATTATCACACCAATATTTACTGATACAATGTTACCAAACATTTAGCGAGATATTTTTACTGTTACCATTAACACTCTATAATAGTAAAATTGTGAAATATCTAACAAATAGAAGCAAATTTCGCACGAAATTCGTTTCAATTCTTAAGTACAACGTAGGTGTATTATCAATATTACGTAATAATAGTAATTTACAAGAACTTGTGTATATTCAATGATGCGTATAGTAATATTCCATTCTGTCATACGCATTAAGGATTCAATTCGATATATTTTTGTTACAAATAGGACTTAAAATAAGACGAAAACGCAGTGAACTAATTTAGAGTCCGTACGATTGAGTTGGCTAAACAAAATGAACTAAAACAATTCCCCAAGTATGATTAAATCTGAAGAGGGGTAAGAGTCTAGTCTAATAATGTAGGTATTTTATAAAGAATTTATATTTAAAGTATCTAACATAATTTAATGCCAACTGGAAATGTTCTAGAGCATTGCTATTTTTTTGTAACAATATTTTATAAAACATAATAAGTGAAATATTTTGTAGACCTATTTATCAAAAAATTAGCTAGCTGGTAGAGATGGGTTATACTAGGTAAATTTGATACTAGGTGCACCTATTCCTAGTATTTATTAATACTCGATCCAAATACCTATTCCACCTAGTACGTAGTATTTTAGCATACTTGATGCGACTAGTGCGGCGGACTAATCCACGTAACATGACTTTAAAATAATTTTTTTTTTAAAAGATACAACCGTAGTATGAATAATGCAATTTGAAATTTAATAATAATTCCTCCCTTCATACTTCAACAGGCTTAGGACTGTCAACTTAAAAGTTGGCGTATTTAAAAGATATCAATTTCATAAAAATATTTACACATTTTTTCTTATATGTATATGTCAACGTGAAATTGTGAACTCTGTCAGATTATAATATAACGCGTTAGATTGTAAACTAACAGTGGGTTAGGTTAGGTTAGATTGTAATTTAACTACGTCAGATTATAATCTGACGGAATTCACAATTTTACGGTGACATATACATGAATATGGTTTGACTACGTTTGTGTGCGTTTGCTTCGTCGCGCTCAAATTTGTTTGGTCATACAGAGACGGAGTGAATCTCTACGTTCGCACATAAGCTTAGCGAGAAATACTAGGTGCGCGTAATACACGACTACGGATTACGCAATAATAACCTCTATTACTTTGATGGTAGGGTCGGAAATCGTGTAATTTATAAAATACTAGGTGGATCAAGTATTTAAAAAATTGGAATAGGTGCCGCCTAGTACTGTAAAATACCTAGTGTGTGGATCTGTTCTAGTAAATACGTCTCATCTCTACTAGCTGGCACTAAAATATTTACAAACTAAACCAATCACCAACCTTCCTAAAACTCTTTTACCGTAGTTGTGACGTGATAACACGTTGAGTTGCTGTCATTTCTAGCAATTTTACACAACTTACAGGTAAACCAATCATTGCACGAATATCCCTAAAATACACATACCGTATAAGTGACGTATAATGTGATAACGCGTTTTGTTATCAATATTTTTAGCAATTTTGTACACGTCATTAATAACATTGCGAAATATCTAACAACTAGACCAATTATTGCACGAATAACCCTAAAATACACATACCGTTTAAGTGACATACGATGTGATAGTGTGATGTTACCGACATTTTTAGCTATTTTTATACGTCATTAATAGGTTGTGTAAAAAATAGACCAAATTATCGCACGTGTTTCCATAAAATACAAGTGACGTATGAAGTGATAACACATTTAGTTCAATCGGTACATTCAATGAAACTATGACTGGTTAAGTAGACTGACGCCCTACTGTCAACAGTAATAAAGTTAGCACTATACTACTTTTACAAACTGGCAATGGATAAGACGTAGGTACTTATTCACATTTATCACTATGTTATAATGTACTTTAGCCTTTAAAATTGATCTCATCTACGTCATGTTACACCATACGTTTACTGTATCACTTATAGCAAATATTTAGCGGTTAATTGTAACTGTTACTGTTAGCACTGTTTCTACACGTCACAAAGTGGTATTGTGAAATATATTAATAGATTTCATCATCTTCATCATCACCTGACTACCTACTGGTGTGGGATTATGATGTACCTGACGCTACTAACTCTATACAAGGCTCTCCTTTTCCAAAATCTGCAATCTACTTAGGCTGAGTTGCACCATCTTATTTTAACTTTGAGAAACGTCAAAAATCTGTCAAAATCCATACAAAAAGCACCGGTTATCGTCAAAGTTACAGTCAAAGTTAGGTGGTGCAACTCAGCCTTAGTCTCTATAGCTAGAAGGCGTGGCGCGATTCGCTTGTCAATTCTCCATTTTAAAAGTCGATCCCCAAGTCTACCCTGCTCTATTTCTATTTTTTTCTAATTACTGACATTTGGTAGTAGAACAAGATGATTGTCATGAAATCTATTTACCGTTTTAGTAACCAGTTTTGTCCCGATCACATGATTCTGTTCCATATTTCCATTGATGAATAAATTGGTAAATAGTAAGTCTAGGCGCAGACCATAGATTTTTTGTCGGCCGATAGTTTAGTCAGGCAGTTAATCAATGTGGGCATGTATGGAAGTGCGCACATTACACCGATTTGGTATTCTTCATACAAAATAGAATCAGGCCCAAGTATCGGCCAACTAAGAGTCAATGGTCTGCGCTTAGGCTAAATGTAAATAGTAACTTCTGACGCTAAAACCATAGCATATCACATGTTTGTTCAATTAGTCGCTGTCAAATCGTCGTATGACGTCGACTATGACCATTTACACCAGACCGAGTAAGTTTCCTACAAATCACATGTTGTGTCATCATGATCATGAGGCTGGAATTTGAATCGTCATGACCGTTATGCGTCTACGCATAGTGATAATTTGATTTGACTCGATTTATCATGGTTGAAGTATTTTGGGCATCTATAGTTACGCTTTATTGCTATCTATTTGGACTATGTACGATATCATAAAGTGGGTAAATGGTTAGTAAAAATCAGACTGTGTGGCCACTGAGATGAAGATTTTTCTAAATTTACAAATAAATACATAACACTACACTATTCGGCAAAAACAAATCGTCAGCACAAGGTTTCCTTCACAGTGGGAATCCAGGATCCTTTGATCAAGAGAGTCGATCTCTCAAATCAGTAGACCACTGAGACGCTAGACAAATCGCTAGAAAAACAGAAGACCGTTCCCCTAGACAACTGACAAAGGTCCGAATTCACAAACGATGCTTGATTAAGTGAAGTAGCAAATCGAACGCACAGCGTTCGTTCGTGTGTGTGTATGTTTGTGAATACGGGTGAAAATGTTTTTTCTCCGTGAAGGGCTTCAATTTTCGGAGCGATTTAAAAGTGTTCCTTGTCTAGGCTCTCTGGTTATCTTGACGATCGTCGTTCTTACCTGGTGAACATGTTTGCAGCTCGCTGGTGAGTGTGGCGCTGGCTTCGATTTTTGGAGCGATTTAAAAGTGTCCCTTGTCTAGGCCCTCTTGACGATCGTTGGTCTTACCTGGTGAACATGTTTGCAGCTCGCTGGTGAGTGTGGCGCTCTGAGTGGCGTCCCCGCGCGCCCGGACCGTTCTCATCATTAGCACTGCGCCGCACTCACTCCTCGCCACTCACACCTGGAAGGGAAATATTCATTTTTAACTCTGCAGGGAAAATAATGGCTATCACAATATATCGATATCGATTGCAGTGTTATTAGGATCAATTGAAATAGAAAAGCCACTAAAAATGTCTGTCCTAGCACTACACGCAAAGCAAGTAACAACTAAGGTAACAGTTGATGTATCAATAAAAGTTAATCAATTGGGCTCGCGTGCGTTATCATTTTCATTTAACAGTTTATAAAAAATATGTCAATTTTTAGACTGTGGTGTCAACTATCTTATTGGAAATACACAAAAAAAATATCGACACAAAAAAAATGCACGAGAAAATTATGATTTCAGTGAAAAATCGGTTATTGCTCAGTCACTAAATACAAAAACAAAAAAATTTTTAGGTTTAAGTCTGATAGCCCGAAAAGAAACCTTTATGATATCCAGACCGTACCTTAAGCCGGTCAAATTAAACATATTTCCACTGATGTTCTTTAGTATACTAGAAACTCAGTAATAATTGTAAGTCCTTGACATCTTGCTTCTCATTCTTGCCCCCACATTGGTCTAGCCCAAAAATGGTATGCTAATTTTTTTCATTAGGATTCACGTCGCTTACACCAATCGGCTGACATTTCTGAGCCAAAATGTACATGGGTGGAGCATGTCAAATGACCAGCGGCCCCAACCTTTTCCCTAACCGCATAAGGTTCAGAATGACATAGAAAAAACGGCAATAAAAACTGCTGGTCATATAAGGAAGGCTCTAAAGTCATAAACTCGCATGTAGAGTCATGTGTTAACTGGTGTTTGTATTTCCACAAATCGGTGGAAAGTAGGCAGGTGGGTAACAAACTTTATAAATCACTCGCTAATTTACTACTTTGATATGGAATTTTTCCATATTTTAAATAAAAATGTTTTTACTTTATTTTTTTCAATGTCAGCATAAGGGAAGGATATAAAAGTACGAATGGATTGCCTTAGGTGGAAACTGAATCCACTACCTTTTGCTGACTGAGCCATTGCACTGACTGCTGCCACTTAGTTTAATATAATCTTACGCCCGTATTCACAAACACTACTATGAGGTCTCACAGTGCGCGTGGACGCACAAGGTCGCACACGAACCAATCACAGAGCTCTATTGAACGCTGTGCGTTCGATTTGCTGCTTTACTTAAGAAAGCATCGTTTGTGAACACAAGTGTTAGTATCCTAAATTCAAAAATCTTAATAACTATCGAATGCAAAGTAATATAGTGAAAAGAAATATTATATTAACATTATAAGCACGTAAATTCATAAAGCACAAACTACATAATTCAACTCGAGACACGTTGATCGATGTCATCCCATAATCGACGAGTATGACGATCATGATCCACACACATCGATTCTCCGGTATTTACAAGCAATATTTTGTTCGCCTTTAACTTTTACAAACAAAATTACAGCTTTCAACGTTACGATAATTTTCGTCATATCAGGCCATAACATGGCTTGGTACAAAACTTTTATACATTCAAAAATGAGCTTTAAGTCTTTAGTATAAGGTCGTTAAAAAGACTCCTCAATCGGCGGACTGTACTAAGGACGTTTATTAAAGTTACCGTGGATGGTGATTGTACACATTTTGGTATGTAATTTTTTCGGCTATTATTGGTAAAAGGAATGTAATTGGTGTTAGTTAAAGTGGGGTACAAGTATTTTTATTTTGTGCATAATTTGTGCTTTTTAACCGACTTCAACAAACGGAGGAGGTTCTCAATTCGGTTTTTTTTTACGATGGTCGAATCACCTTTAGCTGCTAAACTATAGATACCGTACCTAAGACTCGATCAAAAAACTGCTTGCTATTTTGAAGCTAAAATGTAGAGTCTCATAATTTTCATTTCTCACCAGAAATTCAACAAAAAATTCCCTCCGAAAACGAATAATGGTGGCGTATGAGAAACCGAAATAGATACTGAACGCTGCGCCACTTGAAAATCGAGTAAAACAAACCGATATTCTGTTATGGCGATGCTTTGTCCCCCTCTCGCTCAGGGCAACAAACAGAGATGAAGGTACCGATTGAAAAGTCGTAGGTCATTAGGTCCGGGCCTTATAAGGGCTACAATATGCCAATATGGTAGCAGCCGTGACTGCTGCGACATATGCCAAGCGGAAAAGCCAGTTGCATTCGTAAAATTGAGGCCTTTTGATCATAATCTTCAGATTGATAATATGGTGATTTGTTACTTAATGTAGGATGAATATGAAGCAAGCTGACATGTAAACTTGCAACCATCTCTCGTTGAAGTTAGATGCCACGAGTAATTGCGTAAATTGATGAGCAAAAGGGTCTTTTTTCATATCACGGATAATTTAGAACACCAAGTGCTATTTGAAACAGACCTCTAAAACATTTTACAGAACTGGTGATGGAGCGAGCTATGCTCGGAGTTCCCCTAATCCGCAGGAGAATCCAATCAACCGACTTAACGCGTAGAATTACCAAACTTAGGAAGAGACAGTAGGCGGGACACAGCTCGTAGAACTGATGCCTGTTGCGGCAGAAAATTTCTCGAGTGGCGAAAAACGTAGTGTAGGCAAACCCCCCACTTGGTAGACAGACAATCTGGTCAAGGTCACGAAAATCATCTCTAGATGCGGGTAGTGCAGGACCTATCGTTGTGGATATTCTTGGGGGAAGCCTTTGTCCAGCAGTAGACTGCATTAGGTTGAAAAGGACCGAATGAGCATGTAGGCATTTTGATTGTATAGTCAGCGTCAAATAGTTTGTGACACCCAAAGTTGCCAATAAGTTCGCAACAATCATTGTTACAACTGGAATAAGGTTGTATTATCAACTTTTTGGCCACTTTGGGTGTCACGCACGAACTATTGAACGCTGACTTTAATTCAGCACCTATCACCACTTTATAAGATGTTATGTCGTCTTTACGTAATGTCATTGTATTGGTGGTTCTCATTAAGCTGTAACTATACTGCTGGTTTCGTATGAGGTTGAAACAATGGGTCATCGGTTCTGATTTAAGCTGCGTAGGTGACACTAGACCCGCGCTGACACCAGATGGCTCCACTGATATGGATTTGATTGTAATTGTTTCAGGTGTAGACACATTTTCAGCCGTTTAGATTTCTGCCAAATTCAAAGATGCACGGAGAAGAAAATACGTTATACGAGTACGTTAAGTCCGAACTGCAGCTGCGATTGCTGGTTTAAAAACGATATTACAATGATGAGACTCGTTTCAGTTTCATGTATAGATCGAAGATTTGGTTAGTTGAAGTTCAGTGTTTAGACCAATCTCAAAAAATAAATAACTGAGGTTTAATCGTGTTATGAATGTTGTTTTGTAATATGGTCGTATTCTAGGAGTAAATGAGTTTATTATTATATTTTTACATACAAACTTCTGTTCATTCGAAAAGCAAAAGCTCCGCTTAATTTAGGAGTAGAAAATGTTGTGTTGAGCGATTTATTATTAGATAATTTATTTCTCGTATGTATTTGCGCCAATTGAATACTGCACTGGCATTTGAAACATTTTATAAAGCCCGACACTCAACTCCACAGCCCGTTTAATGATCACTGCGACAGTACTGTTACTATGAAATTAATAACCGTATAAGAAAACAGAGGTTTGTCATACAAAACTCATACAGAATGTCGATTCAAATTATGATAAGGCGGTCGAAATTAGTTCTGGTAGGTCGTAATGGCCCTCGATTAGGTTTGTGACTTGCGTCGAGGTAGGAAGGTGTTTAGCGATGAATGGATGCGGTATTTTTGAGCAAACTTTGTATAGAAAATGAGGGTACTTAAAATAACAACACTAATGCCCGTTTTCACCATCAATCCCTATTTTTTAAGTGATTCCTATGGTAACACATAGTTAACAGGAATTTTGTTTTCAAAGGGGTCGGTTAAAAATTAGAGATTGATGGTGAAAAATTGAAAATGGGCATTATTTTCTGTTCTCTTCAAGCAACTTTTAAGACAGGCCCTCAGGCTGATTTTACAAAGTAAATACTTTTTAGTAAGAGTCCCGGTAGACTACGTACAGACTCTTATAGGTCAATAGTAGGTCGGCTTTTAGTTTGTATGTTTGTATGAGAAATTGGCTGAGCCTGATACCCAATTGTCCTAGAAATTGCTGTATATGTTCATACTGATTAACAGCCCGATTAGTGAGTGGTCAGTTGTGGCCATTCGATACAAATCTAATACATACAAATTGTAGCAGCCACTGACTTATTAGTGGTCGCCCTAGGCCACTATTGGCAGACGATGACCACATTTGTTTACACAATTACCAAAAACGTGGCACGTGACAGCCACCAGTGGCTGTGGTCGGTGATTCCATTACTGAGCTTTACTGAGGACCCGTTGTCTATACTTCCTATCGGTTCTATCACAACAATACTCTTGGATTTGGTAATTGTTTGAAATAGCACATCCAATCCAAACCCTTCCTGGCTGAAGGACTCTATAGAAATAGGATGAGCGACATGCCTCAGCTAAAGCACAAACGCGTCACTGCTTACGAAATGTCTGACTCCAGTCGCATTCATTGACTTGGTATCCACTATGAGTTTCTAATATTTTGACAACATTAAATTAGAGAAGAGTTACGAGTACTTAATGTCGTCTTAGTAAATGAGTTCCTAAAGTGTTTTTAAACCTCAAAAAGGGACTCTTAGTGCAAAATTATCTGATAAAGGGTAGAATCAATAAAGAATAAAAAAATACACGTAAAATCAAATTGTCAACGACAGATGCAATGACCACTAAGTTAAATTGGAACCTGATTGGAGTAATTTGAAAACAATAACACAAATATCTATTTGTAACCCAAACATAATTTTACAAGTAAGCAATAGATTTATTTCTAAATATAAAATATAGTTTAAAAGTATACCTCGCCATTTTTTATTTCACTGACATAAATTTTAATCTCAAAGAAACATCCAAGCATGTTTGTAAACAGCCTCTACAAACAAAGTTTACAGCAAATAAAGAGTACAAACTGCTACCTTTAAAACCGCTCAAAAAGTGGTTTAAACAAAGACCACCTGGGTCCAACCCCGTAAGTAAGTAAGAGCTAAGTGGTGGTGTTAATTTGGGTCTTTAAGATAACCGAGTAAAAGAAAAACAGTCACTACACTTTTAGAAATATTTTACTTTTAAATTGTAACAAGCTTAAGTAAAAATTTTACAGAACAGTTTTATCAAAGTGTAGAGAATTAACTCCAAATCTTTGTTTTTCTGAGCATTCACAAAATGTTTACTCAGTCAAAGTTAAACGGCTTAATATATTCCAAAAACATTAATAACTAATAATTCTGTTTTTTGTTTTCTTTTTGTGTCAAATAAAGTTTTTCTTATCTTCTTATCTTATCTTAATACATATTAAACTTAACGATCTGATTAATTCTATAGTCAAAATCTGGTATGTGTTTACTTTTCCAACCATAAAATCTAAAAGACGTGATAATGAAAAAGGTTCCACTTGTTCTAGTTATGTTGAACTGGCTGTTCTCACTGTGCCATGTCTGGGGTGTTGTTTGAGGCAGCCCAACTGTGGTCTTATAGCCACGTGCTAATGTACCTACGTGTTAAGAATCCGGTCCAAATATTTGAACGGTTCGTTTTTCGACCACTAAGAAAGACAAAGATAAAAATTGAATTATTTTTATTGTTATATGAAGAGTATAAGTAAATATGTATAAGTATAAGGGTATTTACGCTGTCTTCACATTGGATAAAGGTATTTATTTAGGCCTATATTTTAATGGGTTTTTCTTTTTAAAACTGTTAAAACTGTTTGTTGTAACAAATAGGTATTCAGCTCAGGCTAGATTTCTTATTTTTATTTTAATCAATGAGGAACCCATCTCAACTGATAGAAAGTGATGACCGAAGGTGGAAGCGAGCTTCACCCGGAATTCTTAACCACAAAGGAGCTGACTATCTTACCTCCAACTGGCGACAGACCTAAGTTTGTAATAATAAAATAGTTGAGCTATCCATTTATCTTATTTCACCCAACATTTATTATTAAATAGGTACCTAAATAATAATCATTTAACATTGAGAAGGTCGAATTAAAAGAAAATAATTGACCAAAGCAAGTTTTTGCGCTAAAATATTTATCAAACAGAAAGCAAAAACAATGGACGAATGGCTATCATTAATTTTAATGAGTAACCAATGCGTAATATTTGTCCTGGAAATTATAGAAAAAACTAATCAAAACATTGAATTATAATATTATTATGTCTAATGCCAATAATTCTAAAAGTAAATAATGTCTATTATTACCTTTATTGACACATTAATACATTATTTAATAATCAAGTTTTCGTTTTGTTCTGGAGTCGGCATAGTATGCTTTTAGCACCAAAATAAACCAAAAATGAGGACGCTGACATATAAATAATTTGTTACGTTTGACTTGTACAACATTTATTGAATTGTATTTCATACTTTTTTATATGTTTTGATTTTAAAGTTATTTACAAACATTAACAGACAAGCAAAATTAATCAATAAATGCTTAACATTATTTATTTCTGTTGTCTTCGCCGACAGAATGGTTGACTCATGGCTCATGATGAGCAAACTCGGGACCGAATCCTGTTCCTATGAATAACAATATTTTCCCATGCTACTAGTGATGCTACTCGATAGATTGATTTTGTATCGATAGATTGGTAATATTGAGCTCTACATAACTTTCTTTTGCTCGTACTTTTGTGATATTTTGCAAAAGATCGAAGTTCTTGAATGTAGATAAGAATCTCAAGTATTTATTTGTTTATTAAATGTAATTAAAGTCCAAAGTCTAATCCTAGATGAAATTAATTTACAATGACTGTACAAAATCTGATCAAACTCTAAAAAAATATGATATGAATTCATATAGCGGTGATTTTTTACATAATTTCAAGCGATTAAACAAATTTAGAAGCTATGTTGATAGATTTAAAATTCAAGATGGGAAAATCTATCTATGTTTATTAGCTCGATATCTCAACTATCGATATAGTGGTATCACTACTCTAACTTAAGAAGCTGATCTAATCGCGTATTATGATTATAACTCGTTAATACTACAGATATAGTTAATTACGTCGTAAATTATAATTATGGGAAAAAACATTGATCAAACTCTTTTTATTTTTAAATGAAATTAAATAGATATTTGAAACCTGTAATTAGTGTTAGAATGTTGTAATAAATTTGGTGTAAGTTTATGACAAAATTTCATGATTACTGTAAAACTTCTGTGTTTTTAAATGAATATGTCTTTAGTTTTACTCAAAAGGTCAGTATTTATTAACATTTTTTGAAGCTTATTAATTATTAGTTGGTTTTCATCTAAAATATAGCTGCTATAAAATTGACCCGAGCGATGGTTTATTCTTAAACTGAACCAAACATTTTAATCGATCGCATCTAACAATAAGTCACAAAATCGCCCATCGATACAACTTCGTAATTATTTCAAAGAAGCTATTGACGTCCGGTCTCATTGTGATGCATCAGAGAAAAGGAATCACATGCAAAAGGAAAACAAACAAAAACAAAAGATGCGCCCGCGTACGCAAAGATCTCGGTCAGGCGCGCTCCGACTTCTTTTGTTCTCGAATCAGCCAGTGTTCGAATCTAGATGCCGTTTTTTCCATTTCTTCTTTTTTCAAGTTTTTTCTTTACTGTCCCACAGCGGCCAGTCTTTTTAAAAAATAAAAACCCCGGTGGCTTATGGCTCCCCATTGATATGCGACGTTCGAATTGAAATTCAAATATTTGCTTGCGTATTCTCTTTGTTTCTTTTCGAATTTTGAATTTATGTTATTCCAAAAAATTTCGATGTTATAATATTATATTCTGCGATGTCCTCATGTAATGATATGGCACGTGTAATTTATCTATGGTAATAGTGTCTGATAAATGTTGGAACCTGTTTTTAAAGACGAGTACAGGTATTTGGTCCACAAAATTTAATTGCATTTCACGGAACCGGGGTCAGGGGGCAGCATCGGGCATTTATTTGTAGCCGTTCCAAAGAGTGGCTACGACCAGTTTTTTAATTGAACTAACATGGAATGGTATCGGGACATGAATTAAACTGGAATAGACTTGCGGATCTATCAATAATGAATACTTATTATTTTAGCTCATACCTAAGTAAAAAAGAAAGTTCAAACAAATACAGGTTTTGTTTGTTTTGTCGGGTTTTAAATTAAATAATATCGATGAACTTAACTTTTGCGATTGATTTAGGTATTCGTTTTATACACAACGGTTCCTAGAGAAAAAAATAGTACTAAGCATTTATAGTGTTTTTTGTTTTCCCATTGATGACATCGAAAAATACGCGAATGGGTGTAGCTCATTAAAATGTATTTGGTTTTCGTTGCGAAATAGCATCTATTACAACCATATAATAAGATGCCACAGTGTTATGCTTGACGTGCTACGTTCCGTACATAAGTCTTCATTTACATGGAATGTTAATAATATATTTAAATTAACTGCTGTTAAAGAACTAACAAATTAGCTATACGTAACACATGGAATCATTCCACATTAGAAGTGTTAAGTTTTAATTAGTATCATTAGTTAGCCAGCCGGCTTAGATATCTTTTGGTATTTTTATCGTCATACAAACTAGTAGACCTCTTAAATTATTTTTTAAGACTTTTCGAGTGTAAATACCATTAATTTCTGGAAATGACACATCACTGAACGAGAATTAAATTTTTGACGAAAATTGTAAATAAACTGTGTAAAGTGAGACGACCGTTTGGCCGATGGACTGATGACCTGTTAAAAAGTTAGGGAACAATTAAATTCCAGTGTATAATAATTATCAAAATTCATCGTAATCAAATGAGGCTTTTCTGTAAATATGACTTAGTCCATAGTACTAACATAATTAAAATAAATTCTAGTTATAATTATGAAGTGTAAGAATGAAAAATTGTAGAACTGTATTAAATTGTATTTTGTTCAGCCCTAAGCAAAATACAATAAACCGCCTCTGTGGTCCAGTGGTAAGACCACCTGCTTCAGACGCAGAGGTCCCGGGTTCGATTCCCAGTGGGGGCAGATTTTTCTGTTCGGTTTGGTTGGTGGTAGGGCTTGTTCTAAGTCTGCCTGGCTAGCTACCACCATCTTATCTAAGTCTGTCGCCATAACAACAATGTTAACAGCATTGTTGTGTTCCGGCAGTTAGAGGTAAGATAGCCAGTTCCTCCGTGGTTGAGGATTCCGGGTGAAGCTCGCTTCCACCTTCGGCCTGATCGTCACTTACCATCAGGTGAGATACAGGCCAAGAGCTTCCTCGTCGTGGATAAAAAAAAACAATAAAAAACCTTAAGGTTCTAATATTTTTTTTCAAGCCTGTGCAAATCACAAAAATCAGAATTAACGATACAAACATGATATTTCACATTGGATTTGTTTCATAGAAAGCATAACCTACAAGCCACGGGCCTAACAAAAGGGACACGAGACAAATGACAACATTACCATCTTTGACGTCACGTCTCACAAACCATACAAAGCCATTCATACACGTCATACACTATAAAATGGATAGTATAATAGGCGAGTTTATCCTTGAATATTGTAATTATATGGTGTATATTGTAAACATGCAACGCTGACTTACAATTCGCCAGCAGAATTGCATAAGTTATTAGTTGATGTTGCTATAACTATTTTCATTTTGTGAATAAGATACACCAGTAAAAATATACTGAAAGGAAAACTGAACTCTCTCAATGATTACTTGCTCATCCTTTTAGACGTGGACAATTTAGTGTCAATATCGGTCTTATTTGCTCAATTTGTTGCAGTTTATACTTTGAAACAATATTTAATCCAATTACCGTTTTAGAAGTTGAACTATTTAAGCTCCTAACGGACTAAGGGTCTTTTTTTCCAGCTATAATCGGAGTTATCCCACCTTTCATTTCTGTATAGCCAGGATTTACGGTTTGGGAGCTAAAGAATCCCACCCATCTGATATTGAGTAATCCCGGGGGATAGCTTTTGTCTGGTAAGAGACTGTCTTGCCCAGCATTGGGACCTAAAGGGTCCACAAAACTTACTATCCTCAATCATTTAGCCCACTCATACAAAGAAAAACAAAAGAAAACGCCCATTTCTAAAACTCTATAAACAATTCAAAAAGCTCGAACTTTAGGTGTAAACTATCTTTCAAAAATAATCAGACAAGTAACTAACTGACTGCTAAACTTAATGACAGTTATCGGACGAATCTACATCCGGTTAGCGACCGGTTTGCTAGGAGATTTCGACTAAGCGCTCTAGTTCTTACGAGTAATCCACGATTTGGATATGACTAATTCATTGGTGTATTAAATGTTATTGAAAGCCTTTTTCAGGTTTTGTTTTTTATTTTTTGACTTAATTGATTTAGACTGCAACGTCAGCTACGTTTGTGGGTTTGAATCCGGGCTGGAGCAAATATTAATTTGATTAGCATGAACATTAAACGTCAATATTTTCAGTTATACTCGTATTATATTTTTTAAGATTACAACTACATAATGCGATAGTTTTTAAATTGATATACCGTGTCTACGGACTAACTCTTCTTAGTATGAGTCTAGATAAACGTTAAATGGTTAAAGTAATACATTGTTTCAATTTAGTGTAGTACGAGTAGGTATAACCCTCAAACTTTTAATTCAGAATGTTGACAACGAAAACAGCAGATGTTGAAAGGGGGTTTTTGAACACATCAAGCTACAGTTAAGCTGAGTTGCACCAAGTTATTTTAGCCGTAGCTTTAACAGTAACCAGTGCTTTTTGTATGGAGTTTGACAGATTTTGACGTTTGTTAAAGTAAGATGGTGCAACCCAGCCTTACAGTATTGCCGAGGTATCTTTGTCGGTTTGTATATCTAACTAAAACATGATTCACAGATATAGTGATGTGAATCAGACAATATATTTAATTATGTCATGTCATTTGAAAAATATACAGTAATCCTGGTGAGTCAAATTTGACCTATAGAGATGACCCCAAAATTTTGCAGCAGTATGAGTACATACTACCTAAAGCCCTGTTGTATTATAACAAAGCTACAATTATAATTTGATAGAATCAATTTCGTCCCAACTATTTTAAGGCTTTTGTAAGCTTGAAGGTACATAATTTTTATTTTTATTTTACATGAATCCAATATTTATAGCCGACTATTCAATTCGGAAAAGTTCATGTGGAAACTTACTAGGTACATTCGTTCTCTTGCGACGACAGTGTGACATCTCCTACATAATATGTTAATCTAATAATTAAAGATGTCACAGTGTCGTAGCAAATTGACGATATATTCCCGCTCGAATTTTCTTTAAGAATGTATAAACGTAGATAGAGTAGTTACTGAATAAAATGTGACAGACAAAAAACTTCACAGCGGAACCATTGCGAACACCGAGAACGGTATATTGAAGAAGCAAAGAAAATCAATTTTGATGCATTAATACAACTAAATCAGGGGATACCTCACTTTAAGAAAATCAAGTCAACCTAATCTTTGACTGATTTGGCTATAGACAATGTACCTACCTAATCTTCGTCGATTTAGATTCTGTAAAGTTATATACGATTCCTTTTTAGTAGGTATCTAACTCACGGGCATAGCAAAATGATCAAGAATTTGATACCTTGTAGGTATAACAAATTTAGTCCCGAAGAATGGATTTGATTTAATTGGTAATTTTGGTTTGCTTAAGAAAGGGAAAAAGAGAGAGCACGCCAAACTTTCATCCTTTTAAATGTTAAGTACAGAGAGCTAAATCAAAGTGTAGCATTTTTATGTAGTCGTAATTCGATGCGATTTTGCAATAAAGTTATAAGTACAGTCTGATATGATATCATAGTATAGTTGCAACTATACTTGTTCTGGCATAAGATTCCAAGAAAAACATTTTTTGTAGGTATACGTCTATCTATCTTTACTCTTGCGATAGGTACAGATGGTAGGCGCACGGTAATACTATCTATACAGTATTCCAACTCGGCCATATTTTTGAAATAAATGTCAACAGTCGCGCGGTACGTCACAGTGTGACAACATGCGATAGGGCTGCCCACCTACATTACCCAGTTTAATTACATCTGCCTACTTAGAATTTCTATCTAGTTTTGTGATTGTATTTTATTATTTAGTAAGACAAACAAAATACTTTGTGAATGGAATATGTTAAAAATGTGTGTCGTTTTGTGATTAGTAGATTTAATTTAGGAAAAACTACTTAAATAATTTTGAAACTTTAATAATCATAATAATCTGTTACTTTAATTTTGGGCGGGCGAAGTCGTGGGCAAAAGCTGGTTTTGGAATTTGACCGTAAATGACGGTCAGTCAAATTCAATCAGTTTTGTCATTTTTAACACTTTGCCACCGACGTCCATTCGGCACATTCGCGACACCCCCGACTTTTGCATACCTAGCGCATACCAAGATTTGAATTTCGAAAGAAAGTTCTCGTTTCGTCTGTTTATATGAAGTTACAATACTGTATGATATTATTACCGTGGTAGGCGTCTTAATATATGATGACGTAATTTGGATGGAAATAGGTAATGTTTGTGTTTTCTAGGAATCTAAAAAAACTTATTAAATGTCGACTAGAGGTCAAGATCAAAGAGCGTATTTTTGAACCACTTAGATTCTAATTCGTATACGAAATTGCACAAATTGTAGATGCATTCCATACATTTTGTGTTGACTAGTGTGTTAATTGGAGATGTAATGTGTTTCAAGTGCCTTTTATCTACGAGTAAGTACGAGTGGACCAGGACCGGTCTTTGTGGAAATCCTTAGGGGAGGCCTTTGTCCAGCAGTGAGCAACTTTCGGCTGAAACGAACGAAGTACGAGTAGTTTTTTCTGGTGGTCAATATCATTAGTTTGTTACCTGGAGTAGGCATTACAACTAAAGGATGTCATGGTAGGAACAGTTACATGGTGGAGTAGGCATTTTCAGAAAATTGTATCTGGTATGGGACAATTATGTCAATAACATAAAATATTATAGCTGGTAAATGTCGTTTGAGAACTTTTACTTCGGAGCAGTAACATAATTCTTTAGTATAATTTGTATTACATGGCACGGATCAAGAAATATTAAAAAAGAAAGGCTGACAATCTTGTGCGATCCTCTAATTAAAGCACTTTATTGGCAAATTAATGGTTGTAGGTTAGTTTGACTATTCATCTTCATCATCATCATCATTTCAGCTATAGGACGCCCACTGCTGAATATAAGCCTCCCTCAATGTCTTCCATGTTGATCCATGAGAATGCAATATGACTATTTGAAATTGATGATACATACATATTTTGTGTATATATTACCCGTTTTCACCATCAATCCCTAATTGTTATGTGACCCCTATGGTAACACATAACAGGCTTTTTGTTTTCATAGGGCTCACTTAAAAATAAGTGATCGATGGTGATGAAACGGGCATTAGTCTAATTTGACAAGAAGTAGTAGAAAACCTTTGAGAAAACAAATCCTGTATTTATCAATAAATTTTGTTTTTCAATAAAACGATCCACCACTAAAACTATCCACTAAATGGCCACTTACACGGGCAATTCATTGAAAAGGTACACAGTTTGAAAACACAAATACGGAAAACAGCTGTCCAAATAAACAACCAAACCAATTGAGGATTCGAACGCGCGACCCCTCGCCTTTTAGGGCCAACCTCCACCTTTAGGTCAAATGGGTACTCATAACTCATTATTGTACACAATTGAGTACTTATGCATACGATGTTTTGAAGCAATATTGTTTACTATCGGTATATCTGACTTACCGTACGAATACTATGGCCAATCCGTTCAAATATGACACCTATGTTCTGACAAACAAATAATAGAATCCACTTCAAATCAACGGTAGTTCACACCTTTTCAGTTCACTAATAACGAGTCAAAATTCACGCCCTTGTAGTCACTGTAAAACCAGACCTTACAGAACATTTAGCACTTAATTCGGAACACTATTCAATCAAAATTGTCACTGTTACTTTTTAAAAAAGATGAGAAAACTTTTTATGAAAAAAAAGTTAGGTCAAGTCTACAAAAAAGAGGTCAAGCGTCGGATCCATTTTCAAAAAGTTCCGAATTCGATCGGTTTGACAGGTCGCGTGCTGTATGCGCACGCGTCTCGCGTCTGTGAGCGTGCAATGCGCGCGGCCACCGGCGCAACACTGTCTTGGCGCGCTTTTTGAGAGCAGCCTCCGTATACGTAGAGCTTACAGCTGTCGATACGAGATTTCTCACGGAAAGGACCACGATATATGACTAGGGTTGCCAGGTGTCCGGCTTTAGCCGGACATGTTTGGCTTTTTACGGTCGTGTCCGGCCAAAAATTGTTTTGTCCGGCCTGTCCGGATTTGTTAGGCTTTTTATGTGGTTGCCGCGCCAGGCGAAAGTCTAGCTGCGGAATAATATCAAGCGCACGCATCAGGATGCTGGGCAACCAATGATGATAGAATTCACTCGTAAGCTACGACACTAATTGCATGTCCGGCTTTTAGGGTAAAATGTCCGGCCAAATGAAGAACAGAGTCCGGCTTTTGTGTTTTAGGACCTGGCAACCCTATATATGACGTCTAACGGGGCGAAGCATCATCACTGACTGATGGTGATCGTCGTAGTTGTTTTGGTGCAAGCGGGTGTAACGTTGGTTTATTTTTTGAACGGGATTATTCTATCGGTTATGAATGCGAGCTTATGGGCCGTGGTGAATCGCCCCGGTTTTTGTGTTAAGTAGTTCTGTCATTGAAAAAACTTTAGTGTTGAAACGACGAGGCGGCCTGTGTGAAGTCTTGCATCCATTAAAGGCGGTTTGCAAAAGATTGCGTCTTGTTTTGGACAATTTTTGTGATTGAATTGTTACAACATTAAGTTATAAAAGTCAAATTTCTTTTTTATTTATTCAACTGTGAAATCACTACTACTACACCTTAACTACGAATGATGTGATATTTAATTTGATTTCGGAATTTCCTACTGCAGACTTTGTCATCAATTTTCTTTCAATAATCTTAACACGGATAAATTGCGTACCAAAGTTATTGAAGTAGCTATTATTTAAAAACTTCAGTTATGTAAGCAATGAATGAATTAACGATTTTCATATTGTCTATTTACTAACGTAGAACGTTATTCAACTAACCTAGGAACAGGAAGTAAGTGCAACTAGGGCATATTAATATTTATGACGATTGATTTAAATAACAATAATTGTAACGACACGGTTACAACATTTCATTCTTACGTAGATTACCCTAAGGCTGGGTTGCACCATCTTACTTTAACTTTGACTATCGTCAAAAATCTGTCAAACCCCATACAAAATACACCGGTTATCGTTATAGTTACTGTTAAACTTAGGTGGTGCAACTCAGCCTAACTCATTTGCAAAACGTATTGAAATTCATGCTGACTATTGAAATCTGAAATTAAACTTGTAATAATAGTAAACTTAGCAGTCTTACAATGTTTTACTATAATATTGTGTTTCGTTTACTGAATACATAATACCTTTTTAAATGTGTTACTAAATTGACGAAAGTAACCTCCATACAAAAGACATCAACGCTCAATGAAATGATTTTCTTATTTTTTAAGTATTAAGCTTTTTGTTTTTTTTACAAGCTTTTTTTTAAGCTTAAGTTGAAATGGATTAAGTTTCAAAAAAATAAAGTGTTCGCAGTTAGTTTTAATTATTATTAATTTTCCATATCCCTCTCATTTAAACAAATAGGTACAAAGTCCAAAAAAAAACAAAACCAGCCATCAAAAATGACTAAAAAAAATATTTGGCGCCTCGTTAGCAAGCCTATCTGATAACCACAACCTTGATAACGTTGCATCACAGCCTGTCAACATTCCCGCGTCAGAAAAAAAACGCGGCGTGCGACAGAGACGACAACACCCGCTCTGTTCTTGCTCAAACTTTGCTCCCGCTTCAAAAGGAACAGACGTCACGGTTCGTCGCAAAAGACTGCCCACTTTATCACCGCGCAGACAAACTACACCCATCCCGCTCGCTCTCAAGAAACTTGTTCGATGATTTAGTGTAGAAAAGGACGGAGAGTCACGCGTTTTTTGGGCGAAATGTTTAGTTTTTTTGTGAAATATAGATCGTTTAAAATAATGTGTCGTTGACCTGAACTTCTGATAAACGTTAGTGAGATTGGACAAATAAGTTAAACTAATCTTTTTACTGAGGAAAAATCACAAGTCATTATACTGTAATAGCTTAATTCATGGTAAGGCTGTATTTTATGAATTAAAGATCGGAACACGTGTATTTACAATAATTGTAATTATGAGAAAAGTACTTACATGGTACATATTATGTACTAAATTTATTCTCTTAATTTCTTAAAACTGAGTCCTTTTTGTGTAATGTTTTTGTATAACAGTAAATGATAAGTAAAATCATTTAACTATATCATTAATTATACCTACCATCATTGAAGAATATAGGACAAATAATTACCATTTAGCCTGGTGATTGCGTACTATATTGTCTGCTGCTCGGATGGACTTATAACTTCAGACTTCCTTTAGGTAATATTCCTTCATAATATCAGTACTTTTGTATTAATTACCTTAGCACCAGAATAATAACCCTTATTAGTATTTTTAAACAAGCCCGAACGTAGTCTTCCAATCTTCAGCGACCATCTAGCTTTGCTAATCTAACGCCATAGCCACACTGTAATGGGATTGATTTAAATTAAAAATATTACATTTGTTCCCGGTTGCTTATATTAATTCAACTAAACAAAACTTCTTTCATTTTACATACATTATTACATTCATAACAAAAAAGCCTGCATTTCATTCTCATCTGAAGGAAAGTGATGATCAGGCCCAGGTGGAAGCTAGATTCCCGGAATCCTCAACAACAGAAAATCCCTTTTTATTTTTTATTTTTAAAATTTTGATCAAAATATGGCAAGTAAAAAGTAGCTCATATAGGTCTCTTGACTTTTTGTCTTTTTCAGTTGGGCCACTGATTTGAAGATGATAGTTGATAGTACTAACTCATGAGCTATGATACTAATTTGCAACCTAGATAGTATGTAACCTTTATTACACATAACTGTCAAATAAAAGAATTATTAAATCGAAAAAACTATTTTTTGCGATCCTATCGCTGTACATCTGTGTCTAATGTAATAGCAGTACCTATAGTGTAGTTAATATATTTTGTAGAAAGCAATAAGCCCTCCTATAATAAGTGTAATACAAGCTTTACGATTACGACCACTAGCTCCATTTTTCCCGGCAGAAGCAGGTGGTATCTTGCACGCAGTAAATCTTGTACACCACCGAGGCCACAAATTACTCCCAATAGTGATATGGTTGCTATGGTAACCGTGAGAAACGCAATTTCTATGACCTTATAGGGAAGGTATTGTTCTATGCTGGGAAAGGGCATTTGGTTTTATGTAATCTGTAATTAGTAGTATTTTGTTATAAGGTACGCAATGTGAATTTGAAAACAGTACATGAAAATTGGAACGGTAGGTTTAAAGAAATAATTTAGAAGAGATACAAAAATAGGAAAAAGGTATAGCCTAAGAACGAAATCTTTAACAATTCCTGGACGACTCAACAATACTGCACGACTGTTAGTCAATGGCAACGAATATTGGATGCATTAAGAGCTAAAATATATTTACTTAAAAATATTATCATAGAAAAACGATAAATTAAAATCAAATTAACTGTAGTTTAGGTCGTGTGATGTGTGACGTGCATAAGATTGAAACCGCGTTATCACCTATCAATTTAACTCAAAAGTTAATGAATCTATTTACATTTCATTACTAACTCAATTAAACTGCAGTAAAAACATCCCGTTGAAGCCGCGTGAAATTGATTAAAACGTTAAAGAAAGTTTTTACCATATTCACGTTTCTAACTAGTTCTAATTTCATCTTTAATGTTTACAGGATAGAGTCCAGTACGACCGCACAGGATTGGTACTTACTAACATCCTTCTGACCCTTCTAGATCCATTACAAATTGGACTTTAATCCCTTCATAATAAAGTTCATGGACAGTGAAAAGGGTTCATGGATGCTCAGCATACCTCCTTGCCATCAGAGTGTGACGGTGGCATGCCACGGGCGTCTAACATTCCTTTAATGCCTCTTTGGTATAAGAAGTGTAAACCTTAATTGACGGTTGGTTTTTGTCTATGGGTAGTACGAGTAGAATCTAAATATTTCAAATACTAGATCCTAAATCTAGAAAGATTTGTAGACCAAGGATTTTAACAAAAAACAATAATTATGAATACTTAAAATCCATCACACAGCAGGGCACCTATTTAAACTAAAAAAAGACGTCTCAGGCTGTCCTGCACCATCTTACTTTGACTGTAACAAACATCTGTCAAACTCCATACAAAAATCACCGGTTATCGTTATAGTTACGGTCAAAGTTTGGTGGTGCAACTCAGCCTTAGTGTTTTGCTTGATGTACTGTCGTCTATGCCTAGCCCCGTTCAAAACCTGAGTCCCGTTTCAAAAAATGAAAAAAGATGAAAAGCTGATCAACTTCAAGAATTGAATAACATTTTTTTATTATAATGCTTGAAGTTCAACTTACAAACTTAAAGCACGTTATTTCACGATTATTCAGTGAATTGATCGAATTGAAAGCTTCTATGTTACATTTTCTACAGATTGAGGCCTGATAATTGTGAATATATAAATTGTTCAATCAAGCTTCAGTACTTTTTAACTAAATTCAAACCTAAAACGTATTAAAGCTTTATTTCGAGATTCCTGCACATTCCAAGATAGTTCAGAATTAGTTAAGGGCAGCTGGACACTCTGTCGCATAGATAAAAACCGCCAGATCCGTTGCGGGTCATCGCCCACGCATAATGGACGAGAAAAACTACACTTCCGAAATAACACAAATTCTTAGGCGTTCCTCCTCCAAATCGATGCGATCCGACACGAAACTAATTTATGTAGACCTCCCAGGTTTTTGAACTTCCTAAGAATTTCGTCAGATCTCCTTGTAGTTGAAGGTCAGGATAAATTGGATGGAAGGATAAGGATTCAGTTGTAATACTCAATCGAGGCAAAAAACCGAATGCATTTTTCAAATTGCTCGTCACAGATAGAATTTCTATTGGGATGATTCATTGGTCAGAAATGTACTTACTTTTTTGGAGACCATTACTATTTTGTCACTTAATTAGTGGTTTGTCAAAGGACAGGTACAACACTAATGTATAAAATGTTTTTGACTGCTTTAAAATATCATTATTTCGTACACCACATTGAAAACTGGATTTAATCTGGAAAGGCCCTCCACAGTTTTAATGTTTTATTGTATTTAATAGTTAAAATTAGAGCACATAGCTCGTAGAGACGATGGCCGTTGGGGCAGGAAAGTTCCCGAGTGACGACCACGGGCTGGAAGACGTAACATGGGCAGGCCTCCTACTAGGTGGACCGACGATCTGGTAAAGGTCGCGGGAAGAGCCTGGATGCGGGCAGGCAGCGCAGGACCGTTCATTATGGAAAACCTTGGGGGAGGCCTTTCTCCATGCTTATGAATGGAAAAGGAGAATTTCCGAAGCAGTCGAAGTTCGGAAAAATTCTACAAAAGGATAAGGCCGCGGTGTGGTCATAAGCGGTGAGCGATTTTTCGAATTGTAAACAATGGGCAATGAGGAAATTTTAAAAGTCAGCGTAAGAGTCCCGCCCTTCTGGCCTGAGGAGCCTGCATTGTGGTTTGCCCAGGTTGAATCACAGTTTGTCCTATCGGGTATAACTAAGGACGAGACTAAGTTCTACTACTTGGTTGCGCAGTTAGACCACCAATATGCCATCGAGGTGAAGGACATCATCACCAACCCGCCTCCTACGGACAAGTACGAAAAGCTGAAGTCCGAGCTAATTAAACGGCTGTCAGCTTCGCAGGAAAAGCGGATTAAGCAGCTTCTGATGCACGAAGAGCTGGGCGATCGGAAGCCGTCTCAGTTCCTGCGTCACCTGTCGGGTTTGGCTGGTCCCTCGGTGTCTTCTGACTTCCTGCTTACTCTGTGGTCCAGCAGGCTGCCGCAGAACATCCAGACGGTCATCGCCTCTCAAATGGACCTCGATAAGGACAAACTCGGTGAGTTGGCTGATAAAGTCTATGAGATCGCACCGTCAACTCCGCAAGTCGCCAGCACTTCCTCTGCTGCAGTTCCCAACAGCGACATGGAACACCAGATCGCAGAGTTGACCAAACAGGTGGCTATGCTGACTAGCAGGATTGAGGATTCAGAGAACCGATCACGTGCGAGATCTCAAAATAACCGCTACAATCGCTCACGCAGCCGCTCCAGACCAAGACAACCACCGCCTGACCATCCACACTGCTTCTACCACTACACCTACGGTACGAAGGCGACTGTGGCGGCCATCCGCCACATTCCTAACTTGGACCACCGCCTTAGATTTCGGAGCGACCCGCTTCCGCCTATGAGATTGGGCCAACCCCGACTTGACGGAACGTGAACGAATCGTTGGCGCATGCGTGCTGCGGCCGTCACAATACGTCTGCGTCACTCGCACACCCGTGAAGACGTATGCTGCCGTCTCGCTTCAACGCCGGTCACCGATCTCCGCTCACTCATCGCCGTTGAAGAGATTTGAAATATGTCGTCGTGGTGACACTTCTTCCGCGATCGCTTTGCTCTTATGATTTAAATAATTTTATTGTATCCTAATCAATCCCTTGCTATTCCTGTTGTTAAATATAATTTCCAATCCGCTAATAACATTCTTCCTTCCACCGTGTTCTTCCTACCTTCATTTCCTGCCTCGAACTGCCTAGCAATAATCTTAACGATTAAGAATCGGAATAGGATTCCGAGTAAAACATATGGTGGGTTGTTGGCAAATAGCCCCCATAAATGAATATTATGTCATATGACTATTTTTTTTTAATAAATCCATTTCGTCCTTTTGCCATTTCAAAGATTTTCTCAACTTGAGTTTCTGTTTAGTGGTTTGAGCATTCCACACTAGAGTTCTAAAGATGTATTAGACCCCATTTTGCTGAAAATTTCAAAATAGTTTAATAGTGTTTCTACCAGTAGTTCCTTTGATTTATCCGCCGACATAACTCAAGCAGGCCGATTACTGAACGAGGTTTTAATACAGGGTGTTGCTTAGACAAAAACTTACAGAGTGAACTCAATCACCGTCCTGGATTCTTTAGCGTAAGTATTTTTTCCAGGAAAATAAAAAGGAATGTTTTGTTCATGGTGTCAGGATACTTGTAATTTTTTTTTTATCAACAACGGGTCTCAAACGTGACATAATGCATATATAATGAAGTACATGAGTATCTATCAAATCATAGAAGATAAGATTACTGACCGATCTCTTCCTTCAAACCGTATGCGAAGCATGTACACTCTTTATCGAATTGTTCTACTTGTTCCGCACACCCTGTGTAATAATATTATTCAATCTAACCTCATCTCCCACTAAAGTAATCGGTAATCACACAAAAATAGCGCATTATGTCTGGTCAGGCACAGCCCGTAGCAAACAGACATCTTCTATCAAAGACAGAATTTTTAGCAATAAAGAGAGAAGAAAGAAAAGTTTTAAATCTGAAGAAACTGGAGGCTCGAATAAATTATTTCATTAATTTATTCATATTTCTGAAATAACAAAAAAAACATTGCAGAGTTTTTTATTTTACTTTGAAGCTTTCTTTTAAACTAGACTGAACTTAACTGACGTGAGTAAATGCTTTAAAAATATTGAATTTGTTTAACTAAGAAAATTAGTTAGCCGCATAAATAATTTCACTTGTCGCAATATGGGCTGGCTTTTATGTTTAGGCTGAGACAAAGGCACGCGCACACTGGATTGTTTTATACCACGAGAAGTATTCAACGCACATTGCGCATCTCACAGCCAAATAAAACGTATGAGATACGCTAGTGATGCGATTGATGTCGATATCGATTTTTGGAATCATAAAGTTCATCAAAGCTTTTTTACAAAAAACCTAACAGGCACTTAACAAAAAACCAGAAACTGAATGACAATATTCATCGAAGCAATTATTGCTAAATGGCATCGTTGACAACTCTTCATCGCGACAGTCCATTGATATTTACATTGTCGATGTTTGTTGTAAAGTAGTACTTAACACAAACAACATAGCATTCAGCCAAAAATCATCACCCTCCTTATTATGGATTCCTCAACTTTGGTTACTGTAACAAAATTTCGAAAATTATTTAATAGGTACTAGCTTTCCGCCCGCGGCTTCGCCCGCGTTAATGTTTGTCTGTCACAGAAAAACTTCATCGCGCGCGTCTCTGCTTCAAAAACCGGAATTAAAACTATCCCATGTCCTTTCCCGAGACTCAAACTATCCCTATGCCAAATTTCATCAAAATCGGTTCAGTGGTTTAGGCGTGAAAGCAAGACAGACAGACAGACGGAGTTACTTTCGCATTTATAATATTAGTATAGAAGTATAGATATAGATTGTAGTGTCCATCATATATCGGTTTTATCGATAACTATCCTGTAGAATAGATCCCATCACTAGCTTACAGAATTGTGCATAGCAGCGCGTACCTGGGAACCTCGCGTTACGCAGCCTCCACTTTCCATTTCCCATATTGCATGCACAATATATCGCTATAGCTTTTGTATCGGAAGACAATGCGCGGGCGCACGGAATTTTATCATTTTATAAAACAGTATAAAAGGATGGGGATAAATTTGTCTGACTGGAGTACTTTCTAAGTATGATTGATACTGATTTTGTAATTCGAGCTATATTGTGCCCATCTGCTTTTCTTTTTCTGTGGAAACAGCCAGTCTATAAGCCGGCTTATTTTGGCATTGATTTTTAACGCGGCTGAAATATAACTGAAATATATTGACTTGGCCATCGCATGAAAACACGTGTAAATTAAATTATTTAGTGCGATGGCCAAGTCAAAATTTATGTAAAACGTTAAAGATTTCCTGGCCTGGACTTGGTATTACATGGATCTCACAACTTTTTACCGTAGAACAACTGAGTTGCGAGACTTGGTTTTTTTGACAAGTATTGTTTTTAATGGGATAGGTATTTGACAGCAGCACCAACTGGAAATTCCAGATACATAAACCTATGCAATATTCATTGAAAGCATCAAACACTTAGCACACATTAAACACGCCCTTAACCTTTGACTTACTACGAGTAATACCACAAACTCAACACCAATGTAGTTCCCCGAAGCGGATTATTCTATAAAGGCGGTGATACACAACATGTCAGTAAAACGGAGCAGTAACTTGCATGTTTGTTAACGACATGTGCTAGTAACTGGCGCAATGTGGATACACAAGTTGCATGCAATTTGCATCCTTAAATGCCTCTATTTCCAACAAAAAACGCTTGTCAAATACATGCATGCCAGTTAACGTACACAACTAGATTTGCCCGCGGCTTTGCCAGTGTGAAATTCATTCTGTCTCAGAAAGTCTTTGTCACGTATTGTTTTCGTAATAAGCGACCCGAAAAATCATACAAAAACACCCCATGTTGATTTTCAGACTTTGTCATTACAATTTTTTAGGGGGTTTATTCTAAAAAAAAACTAGATACACGTGTTTATTTGATAGGAATACTAGACTATAGTGTGAAGTTTCAAATAAGTTAGTTTATCTAATCCTTAAGGGGTATGTTTGGTGAACCGGAAAACGCAGCGTTTGGCGTCGACCCACAAGGTGGACCGACGACCTCATAAAGCCAGCAGGAAGGCGCTAGATGCAGGCTAGGTTAGTAGGACTAAGCAGGCGATGTGTAAATCATTGGGTGAAGCCTATTTTCAGCAGTAGACGTCCTGTGGCTGAAATGATGAAGTTTGCTGGCACCTGCAAGGAACTGGTATGCAAGTGTGCCAGTTACTGGCAAGTGTATCGCGGCCTTAACGCTAAGTGATTGTTGCGGACGCGTTTGTCTAAGATAATTTTATTTAGTCCCGCGACTATACGCCCCCATTTTCTCTCCTAAAACAAGTTGATAAGGGGAAATTACTAATATTACTGGAGCTAAGAACCACCTACGGATGAGTGGAGTTAGCCGGGTACGGAAACATACGGGAGGAAAAAACGCTGTACGATTTTTACAAGTATTTTTAACATATTTGTTTGGGTTTGTTGATGGTAACATGGAGATAGTCTGGGTGAGCTGATCATTTAGCTTTACCACTTAACCACTTATTATGTGGGTTGTCTGCACTGATAATTGTGTGTAGTGCTAATTGATGGGCTTGTGGTGGGTTTTAGTTTCATTTCGCGGTAGGTATTAAAAACTTATTTTAATGAATTAGATACTGTCATTTAGGTAGGGACTGCTTATCTGCCTATTGGTGAAACCCACGTACATACTTATTTAATAGCATAAAATAGCTTGAAAGCTACAATATTTAGAATAATTTATGTGTCTTAAGTTAAACACTGTAAGTTAGTAAAAAAAGCTTCTACAAAAATATTAATAGCACTTCGTTCAACGTTTTTTTCCCGCCCCATGTAGAGTTTTCCTCCCGTATGTCCTCACTTGGCCGGCGTTAGCTAAAAGAGCGCGACTAACATTGCAGCTATTGAAAATTTGAAATAAACGCCTTCGTCCAGCACACACCAAGCACTAAGCGAATGCACCGTGAACTATAATAGGGTGCGGATTGTATAATGCTGGCTCCGAGCCTAGGTTTCGGTGAAACACTTCGAAATTGATAAGTAGGTACTAGGTCTATTTTGTTTATGGGTTTAGTCATAAGTAATGCTGTTTTGACCGCAACATTCTTATGTTTTTCGTTCCTCGTGGTTTTTACGATGCTTAGGCTGAGTTGCACCACCTAACTTTAACCGTAACTATAACGATGACTGGTGTTTTTTGTAAGAAAGTTTGACAGATTTTTGACATTTGTTAATTAAAATAATGCAACCCAGCCTTAGGGTTGTGGACCCATCGTAAATGAAACATGTTTCCGTAATATTTTAGTTAATAATGTAATTTATTTAAAATTTTATTGAGTGACTAGGTATTTCCACTATTACAATATCTTCATAACGACCAAAAATATTTATAACCATTTACAATATAATAAACAAGCGGGTTTTTTTATTAACATTAACTAACACGAAGAACAAATTCAAGTTCTGTAGGTTTCTTCTAGTTCTAAGTTCTATACTTACAATGATGAAGATGACAGAATATCAATTAATTTTACAACTCAGACTAGATACTGTAACTGTATGTCAGTAATAACTTGGTGTAAATAATCGTGGCAAAATCATTACAAAAAATCCATTCACGGACAAACAACAACAAACCAAAATAGACCCAATAAAAAGGTCCAAAAGGAATAACAATGCGCCACATGGACGCACGGGGACTCGAACTCGTTACGCATCGGCTAATGAGTGAGCGCGGCACTTCATTAGGCCACAAAAACCGACTCCGGCGCATCTATGCATCTTGTATGAGACACCCGGTGAGCGGGGATATTCTGCAACAGAACTGGCTCGATATTTTTGATTTTGACTTTTTTATGTATTTTTTTTATGTGACAGGAGACAAACGAGCATACGGATCACCTGATGGTAAGTGATTACTGTCGCCCATAGACACTCGCAGACAGATATGCTCTCTTCTTGAAAGCTTGCAGGTCGTATCCGTCCGGAAATACCGCAGACGACAGTCCATTTCACAGTTTGGTTGTACGGGGCAGGAAGTTTCTCGAGAAACGTACTGTTGTGGACTGCCAACCATCTAAGTGATTTTTATGAGAAAACTCTTCTTCTTATCTTCTTGTCGTGTCGACAAAAAACCTATAGTGTCAGCCCAAAACTCCGCTACAAGAGTGGTGTTGTCATTCATGTCGCGTTTTTAGTTTCGCTCTCATCAAATGGTAATTCTTTGTGAAAGAAACGACATCATGACCGGAAATGGACAGCTGGAACTGTGGTCCACTGTACTTTTGTATTAGACAAAGCTTTTTTATTAATATAGTGGATTTTTTTTATCCACAACGAGAAAGCTCTTGGCCTGTATCTCATCTGATAGTAAGTGATGATCAGGATTTGAGAACTTTATTATAGAAGAAAGCTCTTACTAAAATATTGATCAAATATGAAAGCAGCATCGTAAACTTTGTAGTGATTTTTTCAACATTACGCTGCTTAGCTTATACAAACTGGATGGATACATATGCTTATACAAATCAAAAAAACAAATCAAAATCAACTTGACGCAAAGTCTTTGTGAATTCTTTTAAACACAGTGAACTACGAATATTTGAAAATCTTTCAAGAATCTTCAACGTCTCAAAATATTGCAACTTTGCACAGAATCACCCTCTCTCGGTGTGAGCCAGTTACTCCCAACGATGTATTGCGTATTGTGGCACAACAAATTGATTGGTACGTATCACCGCACAGAGGTGCCGCCAGCGCCTGTCTCCCCATCACACCATACGCGTAAACTGTACCAAACTTACCTCTTTCCTCTCACCAACACCATGTTAACGTAAAATCAACCCTAACAGGAATCAATAAATACTTATTTCCGAATTCAAGCCCGTACAACTCCTTGCAAAGCAACAACTTTTCATTTGCGCGGACGCAAGCAAGTTTCAATAGTGAAATGTATGTGGGAAAGAGTTTGATCGACAGCAAAGGTTTATTGGTTGATTGTCAATAATAATGAATGGGTGTAAAAATAAACTCCAGTGCAAACTTGGTTTTGTAAAGGTGATGTTGGCAGTGTAAGAACTATACTGATGCGGTAGTTTCAAAATGTAGGTACTTATGTTATTTTTTTATCGATTTAAAAATGAGCTTTAATGGGCATGTGACTATTTCAATGTAAACATTGAAGTTGGTACTTACATTTCATAGGTCGAATTTATTTTTATTTTTTGCTGCTTGGCAATTATACTTTTATTTAGACCCTTAAAGAATTGGGAATCCTAGAAGTTGTAGTGATGGAATTGGACTTGTAATCCTACTTTTGTGAACGAGTCATAAAAGTTTTGTCTTCTTCTTATTGAAAATCTTAATAGTATCAAATATACCCACTAACCGTTGCCCAGTGCCCACTGCTTTATACATGTGGATTGTGGAACCATAATATGTCCTTAAAATTATTTTTAAAAGAAGATTACAATAAGCATTTTTGACTTAGCGTTGATGATGTTATTTAATCAAAAGACAAATGTAGCTCCAAATAGGTACTTAAATCAGACAGATCCATTCATCCAGTAATTTCCGTTTCATTTTAAAGAAATAATCCTTAAACCTTATTCCCAGCCGCACATTTTATTCGCAATACCCATGAATCATACCGTCCTCGCTACACTAAAGCATTTCATTCGGTGCAGTACTTAAAAAGAGGAATAACAATGGTAGCATACATCCAATAAATACCAGAACAAAAGGCCTGGACAAAAATGATCGGGATTGTTGTAGACGAACGATACGCGGCGTCGAACCCGCGACCGCGCTACCGTGCCGGCTATGGTGGTCCGACAACCATCGTAAAGCGCATCCATGGATACAAATTTATTATGTTACGAAAGCTCAATTATTAAAAAAAGACATTGGCGCGTGCTGGCGACTGTATTTTAATTTTTTTACTACATACTCGTAAACGTCTAACATAATGATACTTTATTTACCTTTATCAGTACCACCTACTTATATGAAAATTTCTTATAAGCTAGTGCACACAATCAATTAAATCGACTCAAAAATTATGCTTACACATTTGAATCACAAAGAAAGCAAATATTTTTCTATTGAAATCAGATAAGTAAGTATAGAAAAATATGTTTTAAATATTTTGCGCGGATCAATCCCACGGGATTGACCTCTGTCGCAGTAACCAACCTTTCAACTTTCACAAGTAGTTACTGCACACACATAGAATTAAATATGGCATTTCTTGGTAAAATTAAGCAGCTTTATAATGCTTAGTAATGGGAAATTACGAAGAACCCCGATCAGCATCGTAATGAAAATTTGTATGACGTAATATGAAATACAAAGTACGTTTTTGTACGTCACTGATGAGAAACTTATTTTTAGAGTAAAACATGGCGTCATTGGGTAATATTAATAAGCATTCGAGCAGGAACTAAACAAAGGTAAGGAGGAAAATCAAGTTTTTGCTGCATTAACAATCAATACTTTTTATCTGCCTGATACACTTGCACTACGATTACTACGTTTTTTTTTGTTCTATAAAAATGAGTCAGTTGTGTGCCTAGTTTTTATTTATAGATATGGACGAGATCTTATAAATGACTTCTTATTATAGTCTCAACAGATTATATTTCGCAAGAAAAATGTATTTATAAAGTGTGATGTGCTGGGGACTGTACCTTTTTCACTCAATTTACCTACACTTGCTCGAAAACTTTTTATATTTTTGCCTTTCAGACTGTATTTTATTTTTCATATTACTTAAGAACAAGAAATCGGGAAATACCGCCATGGAATCTTAGAACTGGGTACTAAACCTTTTTCTAAAGTTAAATCAGTCCGTAAACGAACTAAAGTCGCTGACATAGCCCGACGGATCAGCAAGCTGAAGTGGCAGTGGGCTGGGCACATAGTACGCAGAACTGACGGCCGATGGGGCAGCAAGGTTCTGGAATGGAGGCCACGTACCGGAAAACGCAGCGTGGGACGTCCACCCACAAGGTGGACCGACGACCTGATAAAGGTAGCGGGAAGGCGCTGGATGCAGGCCGCTACCAACCGTGCGATGTGGAAGTCATTGGGGGAGGCCTATGTTCAGCAGTGGACGTCCTGTGGCTGAAATGATGATGATGAAATCCAGCCTGTTGTTAAAGTAAAGAAAAGGTAAAATACCTTATACCTCGTCCAACGTCCAAAAGTACAACTGCCTTTGTTTTAGTCGTTAATTTCTTTTTGACGTTCTTAAGTTAGGTAAGTTAAAATAGAATAAAATATTTTTGATTGGTTTGATTTGATTTGATTTCAAGTACGCCTACTTAACCTTTTTTACAAGCTTTTCATTACTTTCTTTTTATTTCAAATTTTCGCAAATAAATCACAATTCTATCATCAGTGTATCGTCAACTTACTTTACTAGTTACAAGTGCATCATATCATCCAACTCTAGACAACGGTCCCATAAATTCCGCTGCGAATGCATTCAGAAGCAGTTCGAAGGTCAGGGTGTGTAAAAAGAGGTCATTTTGGCCTGCATTGTTATAAATAAAACATGTATTTGAATGGACGAAATATAATAGACCACAATATTGTGGGTAAACAATGAAATGGGTATTGTCGTAGACGAGAAATCTGCAGTGGAAGCTTACAGGGTGGGAAAAGATTATTAGGTAAGTATTAGTGTTTTACTTGGTAAATTGTGTAAGTTATCGCCACTTACTCAAAAATTGGAAAAGACAGGCTCTTGTCGCGACAAAGAAAAATTTCCGTGCTTTTAAGCGATTTTGTAAAAAATATTATTAGCAGGTACCTAGTTGCTAATTGCTCATAAGATAGGCCCCCTTAATTGATATTTATTGTCCGTGGTCATAATCTTTACTTAAAGGTTTTAAACCTTTGTTTGTCACCTGTCATCCGCTTTGCAATGGAGGGAAGTCGAACCTTAATTTCGAACTCCTCCTATGTTCTTCTGATTAATTTCGTTGCGGGTCCAATGACAGTTTAACTTTCCCCCGGGACAAACTTGATCTTCATTGGTTGGGTTTTTGTGGCGGTCAAGCTGTAGATTCTGGCTAGACAGGAGTTGCAGTGGTGGGAACAATAGGTGGGAATAGTCTCGTATGTTGTGGCTGAAATTATGATAATACAACTTCATGATTTTTACGGAAAATGTATCATCATTCAGAAGCTCTACAATTAAATATTCAATGCAATATGAAGTCTTGGACATAGATAATCCAAAGTCGTTCTTCTCCTAAATAATTCACAATAAACATCGAACCCTTATTTTAAGTTTTGCATGCAAATACATTACAAACGGCAATGTAAAGTGTAAGTACAGAGTAGTGTGCGTTCAGAGATTATAACATAAGCTGTAGTGTATTTACTAGGCACACTATTATGTTACAGTCTCATTATAAGATCTGTAAATCTTTAAACTTCATATTTTGTAAGTATTTGATTTGACTTTAATCTGTCTCTCTATTTTATAGATAAATGTATAAAAAGAAACCGTCAAGTGAGTAAGACTGATCTGTCAACATACATCTTAAATCTCTAAATGCGTTAGGCTGAAATTTGGCACGCAAATAGGTACCTAGTTATTATAACGTAAGCTTCTGCTAAGAAAGGGTTTTCTCAATTTCACCCTTTAAGGGGATGAAACAAGGCCCAACGAAGTTGCGAGTCAAAGCTAGCAAATAAATAAATAAAAGATCTACTCGTAGATCTGCAGTAATCTGCCGCTAATCCGATGCAGCGCTGGCTGCGCTCCATAGCTCTGTGCATATTTATTATTTAATGCTAGAAAGAATACTCCAAAATTCACCCTCTAAGGAGATGAAATGGCAGTCCAAAGTTTAAAGCGGGTTTTTAACTGGTATTTTGCTACAGAATCAATGATGTTTTTTAATTGGAAGTTTAAAGTGGATAAAACCGCGACCAAAATGCTGGCAAATAAATAAATAAAAGATCTATCTACTCGTAGATCTGCAGTAATCTGCCACTAATCCGATGCAGCGCTGGCGGCGCTCCATAACTCTGTGCATATTTATTATGGTATGCGCTCACCATTAGACAGATTAGATTAGAGGCTGCGTATCGCACACACCCGATGGCTGCGCAGTAAATAATTAGATGTATGTATTCTAGACCGCACAGCATTCCTAGAGAAGTAAAATAATTTTACTGTACTACGCCAATACAATGATGCCAGAAAATACGCATGGGATGTTACATGGCCAGAATTCCATGACCCAAATTGGAAGGATGCCCCGAATTTCGTAGGTCTAGTGACACATATCAGTCAATCTGAAAACTTTTTCACTATTCTCCATTAATTTCATCTTATGTAAATATGCGCCAAAATTACATAATAAAAATAGATTTGCTTATACATTTTGCATATTAATTGCTTACTTTGGGGCTAGATGGCGCTGTGTGAGATTGTCCAAAGATATTTATTTATTTATTTATTTTTTACCCGTCCGCGCCAGAAGGAGGGTTATGTTTTTGAACAGTAATTTGAAAACTCATTTCCTTTATTCTTTTTTTTTATGCAGAGAAGAAAGAGCAGGTAATTGACACCTGATGTTAAGTGAGACGCAGTATTAAGATGGTACCTACCTACATACCTAGGTAACTGCTCTGTTAGTGCCCATTCACTCCTGTCGGATTTGCTTAAAAGAAAATCATAAGAACAGATAGAGGATTCTAATAATAATTTGTGCGCTAAAATTCAGTTAACCCGCCAACTGTAACAACTCGTAAGTTGTTCATAAATTACTACCTAATTTAAGTTTTAGTTAGTGTGTGGGCGGCGCTCCATAATTCTGTGATTATTTATTATGATATGCGTTCACCATGAGATTAATTCGATTAAGGACTGCGTATTGCACACACCTTCTAGCTATTCCAGTTTATGACTTCCAGGCACAGATTCCAAGCAATAGTTAGGTATTAGGTAGGTACGTATATTAATAACTATATTAATCCAAGAATTAAAATTAGTTAAGTTTTGATACAAGGAGTCAAACAAGAATTAATTAAAAATGAAGTGTTGAAAATGAATCAAGTAAACATCGCCTTTTGTATGTCCTTTTTAAAAGACTTACCTACCTACTTGACGTCATATCAAGTGTAACAATTGTAGTAAAAGTAGCTCTTATTCCTTGTGTCATAAAGTCGATGCCAAGGTCACTATGATGTGCCTGTACGTACATGCACACACAACACTTTTAACCTAATAAACTGCAAACGATCAGATAAAAGCCGTGAATAATTACATTGCTTATAAAATTAGATTTATCATTGACTTAATTACTGGAATACTAAAGGTTAGCAATACTTAACTCACGATGCAACCTTGGGCAGATCAGCCCGCTGATTTTGAGCTCGGATCGATAATTATGCAGTGATACTAATCAATACTGTACCGCACTGTGGGACCATTGTTGTGGTATTGGATTTATAATAAATAGTGACGCAGATGCAAAATGAGACTGGATCAGATTCAAGGTTTTAGAGTTTTTCCATTTAATGAAAAATCTCAGACGCGATCTGAAACAAGACGATCTGAAACAAGATTTTTCACTAGAAAAAAATGCTTCAGAAAGGCATAGAACTTAAGAACTTTAACTTTCCAAGTGAATTCAGTGATCACTGAGCAATAAATAAATATTCTTGCGCCTCTAGTCTCAAACTAAAACTTGTACCTACTATAAATACTACACAAAGAGAAAATATAACAATCGAGAAACATTACCTATGTGTTTTTAGTGAATTTATACGCTGTAGGCCAGTGTTATTTCAACAACTATACAATACGGTCTTAGAACCTTATTGGCTGCGTTTTACTGAAAAGCCATTTATGATTTTTAGGTACATAATAACGTATACATTTTTGAGTGAAATACAGTCCTTACATTGTTTTTCAACCGTTTACAATCTATATATATAAAAGAAAGTCGTGTTAGTTACTCCACTTATAACTCAAGAACGGCTGAACCGATTTAGCTGAAAATTGTCAGGGAGGTAGTTTAGAGCCAGGAGAAGGACATAGGATACTTTTTATCCCGTTCGAAATTCAAAAAAAACAGTCTGCTTATTTATTGCCATTAAGGCGGAACAAAGTTCGCCGGGTCAGTTAGTGTGAGATAAAAAGTTTTTCTTAACTTGAAATCCATGACATTTGTTCGTTCGTTCGTTTCCGCCGAATGACGTCCACTGCTGGACAAAGGCCTCCTCCAAGGTTTTCCACAATGAACGGTCCTGCGCTGCCCGCATCCAGGCTCTTCCCGAGACCCTCACCAGACCGTCGGTCCACCTAGTAGAAGGCCTGCCCACGCTACGTCTTCCAGCCTGTGGTCGCCACTCGAAAACTTTTCTGCCCCAACGGCCATCGTCTCTACGAGCTATGTGCCCCGCCCACTGCCACTTAATTTTAGCAATTCTGCGAGCTATGTCGGTCACTTTGGCTCTCCGGTTTGGTTCTGGATATTTGTATGACTGCTTTTTTTCATCCATTTAAAAGCCCCATCCAGAAAATGGTGATCTTTAGACCATACAATAAAAGTCATAGTGTTGAAGTTATTACAACTCGATAATTTATTGCCCTCAAATGGTTATGCTACTTTATTATGTTTGTTCCTTGCTGATTGTATGCAAATATCTTTTGATAGTAGTAATTGTTGGAGTTGATTGCAGTCATTAAAACTATAAAGTCATTGAGCAAAACTGTTGGGGTTCTTTGATTTGTTTTATTTATGGTTTAAGAAAGTTAAATCATAATCTGAACTATACATTTCTTATGTACTTACTATCCAGTTAAACGCCTCTATAGTCCAGTAGATACAAAGCTAGGCTCTATCATCTCTGATAGATCCTGATAGATGATCCCGGATTCGGTCACCAGGTTGGACCATTCGACCATTTCTAGAGCAAAAAAAATTATGTATGTAGGTATTTGTTCCCAGTTCCACTTTCGAAATTAATAACTTTAAAGAGTGTAAAAGTACGTATATTGATGGCTTATTGATCTCCCCAAAGCATTGAACAAATTTTTTTTTTGAACAATTTACCTTGTTCCTTAACAATTCATAAATAATTTCAATTAAACTTTTGACCTTATTTCAATGAGTAAAAATCTACGCTAAGATTATCCTCATAAATCTTATAACTCAACAAATAAATTATTTTCTTAGAACATTCTGGGGAAAACCACGAAGTGTAATAAACAACGTGATTATTACCCATAACAATCGTAATATTATTATGGGTATTTAGAAAATTATCATTTTATGATTAATTTGCCCATTACAATTCAACAGGTGATTGATTCACACAAGTAAATTAATATTTGTTTTTTTTTTGAGCACCTATAACGTAATTTCATGTAGTAAATGAACATGTGGGATGGGAAAACAAACTTCTAATCGAGTAGGTACTAAGTCACTTAACTTTAACTTTTTACATAGGAACAATACGAACTTTAAGGCTGGGTTGCACCATCTTACTTTACCTTTGACAAACGTCAAAAATCTGTCAAATTCCATACAAAAACCACTGGTTATCGTTATAGTTACGGTCAAAGTTAGGTGGTGCAACTCAGCCTTAGAGAACAAGAACTAAAATAGGTATTCAGAAGTAGATAGGAATAGGACTCGATTTTATTTCAACAAACTATACATCATCATCATCATCATTTCAGTCTGTACCAACCTACTGCTGAACGTAAGCTATTCCCAAGGAATGCCTCAAAACACGATCTCCCGCTTTTTTGTTTGTGGTTTATTAACTCTCATTGATAAATGTTCTTTTCATAAACCCTATCAGTATCTTAAATGCTTAATCAAACAAACTTTTACTGTATTCTAAATCAAACGAGCGGGTTAGCAAATAAATTTTTGCGAGACATCTTAATAAATGGCCGAGTATAACCTAAAGAGTTATAGAGCGAAGGAACTTTATGGGGCCCGCTTCTAAAGACTTTATTGTTCCCGAGGATCTATCGGGACGGTTTAGATGGTGGGAATTATAAAAGTTATGCGAAGTTGGAGAAATTGAACTTTTAATCAAACTGGTCATCGACATTTTTTTGTTCGTTCGGATGTTGAGTCGACATAAAGTTGGTAGTTTCTTGTTTAAAAAATATTGGACACCATAGGCTGGTTTTAGTGTCACGCGGACCGTCCGGTGCGGATCCGCTCCGCACTGCCAATCTGTTTGAACTTCTAGGGAGCGTTTTAGAGTAATGGGGTCCGGAGGAACCGCTCCGCTCCCTAACAGTTCATACAGATCGGTTGTGCGGAGCGATCCGCACTGACAGTCCGCGTGACACTAAAACCAGCCTTACTCTAGCCTCAAACTAAGTACCTACAAAGCTAATTATTTTATTTGTAACTATGTATGTAAGTAGAAGTTTTAAACCTTTGTTTGTCACCTGTCATCCGCTTTGCAATAGAGGGAAGTCGAACCTTACTTTCGAACTCCACCTAATGTCCTTCTGATTAATTTCGTTGCGGGTCCAATGACAGTTTAACTTTTCCCCGGGACAAACTTGACCTTCATTGGTTGGGTTTTTGTGGCGGTCAAGCTGTAGATCCTAGCTACACAGGAGTTGCAGTGGTGGGAACGAGAGGTGGGAATAGTCCTGTATGTAAGTAGAGAGATAGTTATGGATCATGAAAACACTCAGCTCAATACAAGCAAATTTATATTCATGCAAATTTTTGTAATGTGCAAGGATCCTATGAGCTTTGGCTTAGTTTTTTTTTATGTGACAGGAGGCAAACGAGCAGACGGATCACCTGATGAGTCCAATACGAGAACCACTACGTCATCCAGTCGTCGTCTTAATAAAAGCAAGTAGGTTTATAGTCGCTCTAATTTAGCCAGACATTGCATTTGGAAATGATAAAAGTCTTCGTTATTTGCTGGCTTAAAAGATAGTCGAGCTTTTTCAATAACTTTCCTCTAACATAACCAAATACGCAAGAAAAGTAATATACCAAACGCTTTTTAAATCCTTCCACCATTGTTAGCAAACCATACGCCACTGATCGCATCTGAGTACTCTAATTCAGCTCTTCTCTTTACAAAACTAACTTGGGAGATCTCAGATTAAAACATACTGCAATAAATCCCCCACGTGCCTCAAGCCTCTCAAAACAAAAACACCGCCTCGGGCCATAAATTACACGAACATAAACACCCAATATCGGGCCAGTTTGCAATAAAAAAAGTGGAGTTTTAAAGCATGTAATGACTAACAGAACGGCGCCATAAATTTGAAGTTAAAGAGGTGTTATAATTAATGTTTGAGACGTAAAAGGCTGGGCTGCAGGGTTGGCGACCCTAAATACCAAAAAATCAACAACGAAAGTCTTTTGAGGTTCGGATTACGAGCCATGAACGCCTCTACATGGGACGCATACATCGAAAGTACGGGCGAATGTCGGCTAGCGAACATGTGGAGTATTAAGTTCGCGAACGAACACATTATATGATCGGCAATCTTTACTTACTTCATTAAGTAAACTGAGCGAGCAGTCACAGCTAGCAAGCCTCGGGATTAAGAATTTAATGATAAATTCTGTATGAGGCAACTCCTGTATCCGGCGGTAGAGAAGCGAGATAGGTAGGTACTAACTAGAACGTTCTTAAGAGAAAAGTTCTAGTTAAATCTGACAGGCCTAAATCATTTTTCTTTATTGATTCTAGTTACAAAACGGACTAGAAAATCTCCACGAAAATCTCGACACTTTTTGTTTAAAAGAAACGTGGGAAACCCCCAAGTCGACAGCCCTGGACCAGTGCGTATGCGCCGAATAATTTGTTACCCTTTGCGAGCACAATGTCATAATTTGTATGAGATAAACACAAGTAATTGATGCGTAAACAACCTAAGGTGGATGGTAATGAGTTGGTATGTCGTGCTTGTGGTCTGGTGTACTTGTACGTATAAAAATACAAGCTCAGTGGCATCATAATTCGTATGCAGTCGATATAAGAGCTATTTTGGCACAAATATGTACGAGTATAGGTTGATGTGCTGGCACGTAGTAGAAGGCATGATGCTAGTATTAACCGTATGTTTTATACAATATTTAATATTTATACCTACCATAATTTGTCAGCCGTTTGGTGTAGTGGTTCGAAACGGACTACTATACCGGAGGTAGCGGGTTCGATTCCCGCACAGTACAAACATTTGTGTGCATGAACATATTTGTTTGTATTGGACTGGGTGTTTTCTATGTATAATAAGTATGTATTTACAAAAAAAAAAAGTATTTAAGTATGTTTATATCCGTTGTCTAGTACCCATAGTACAAGCTTTGCTTAGTTTGGGACTAGAAGCGCAGTGTAAAATGTCTAAGAATATTTTATATTTTAATAATTTACCACAGAAAAGTATGAGGGTGATTCTACTTTTAGAGTCCATCACAAAAATAAGGTTGTCCCCACAATAACGAAGGTTAATACTATAATACAAAATGAAGAAACTATCATTTATTTCATTTAAATAAAGTTAATAACACCTGTTTAGATTATCTAGTTACATTAAGTTGCAATTAGAATTTAACTGTGTTAAAAAAATTACGTCAAACTTTTATAACAAAGCTAAAACGGCATGTCCCCATTAGGTGTTGCTTAGAACTATTACGTTTTTTATAAATAATTTGTTGAAGCCACACAATTATTTTTAAATAAAAAGAGATATACATTGTTAAACATGGTAACTACAAAGTTTAATTTTATTTATCTGTAAAAATATATTTTTTTGGTGTGACGAAAGATTGTCCCGAAAATTGGAGTATCCATCGTCACGAACAATCAAATATTAAAATAAGTTCTTAAAAAATACGTGAGTAGATCACGTTTTTTAGCAAAACGAAAGGCCATAGACCATAGAGTATAGAACGAAACTCAAATCAAGTGTTTAACATAGCCAGCTTGTCACTTCTTTTACATCAAGCACGAAAACGGGCGGCGTGTGTTTATTGGGGGTATCCTTAGTCACAGCGGTTTTTGGTATTTATTTAACGAATTTTAAATTATTTTACTGTAAACATGATTTGTTTTTAAGTAATCTTTAAGATAAAGTATAGTTTTCGATCCAAATTATCGTTATTTACGATTATTATTGATCTTTTTGGAAAATTGTATACTTCGTCACACGTATCCTTCGTAACAGGTGATCCTACATCTAAACGATGTGTCCTTTGTGCACTTAGATAATATGTTAAGAATACTAAAAACACCTCAGAAAAAGGTATACGAATGTTGTATTCGTTTAGTAAACCAGTTGAAGCAGTTTTTGAAATGTTTTTTTTTTCCTTAATACTCTTAGTTTCAGTTCCTATTTGTGTAGGTTTTTGCTGATTTTCCTCATATTTTTCATTATCTATTTTCATTATCTATTTTAGTATGTATATGCATGTGCTTAATGAAAAATGGCTGTG
Organism: Ostrinia furnacalis; assembly: GCF_004193835.3. Lineage (NCBI taxonomy): Eukaryota > Metazoa > Arthropoda > Insecta > Lepidoptera > Crambidae > Ostrinia > Ostrinia furnacalis. The sequence continues at coordinate 141,606 of NW_021131993.1, forward strand.
ACACTCATTACTTTTCAAGTTAGATTGATTATTAATTGTTAGATGTCTACTTCATCACATTTACGTCTCCTTCGTAACGAAGAGTTTGATCTCGTCCCCTAATAAATATTATCTCTTAAACAACAAAAATGCGAGTGGTAACTCTTTTTGTAACTCATTTTATGTCGTGTAATACTTGGTTTTTAGTGTGTAATACTACTTTTTCAATATAACTTTATAATAGAGAAAAATAATTGATTTTTGTTAAGTTTTAAAGGTGTAATTGTGACGAAAGGGACAAACTGTTGATTTTTATGGAATTCTTACCTGATTAAATAACGATTAACTACCAATTGTCCAAGACTGATTTAAGCTGAGATTTTGTAATAATAAATGCAAATATCTATTAAAATTTCTTTTAATTTATCGAGTTTTAAACAACTGAATTTCGTGACGAAGGATACATTTTTTTCCATCTTAGTCTAGTGAAACGCAAAAAAATATAAGTTTTGATAAAAAACTGAGCTGCTGGTCTACAGATACCGAATCTATGGTAATTTTCCTACATTTCAGTCGTATGAAATGTACTAAATAGCTTTCTTTACTTTTTTTCATTGTTAAGACCTTAAAAGTAGAACGACCCATGAACTTTCCCTGGTGCTACCCAAATTGGGTCGTTACAACATATTTGTGAATGATTATACACGTACATACATATAGCATGAGTAGCTTAAATTATTGCTTATTAAGTATCTAGCTAATAGAACACTAACATCCATTCCATTCTTCGTAATTTGCTGGTTATTGTGACCAGCATGGTTAAAAGTATTAACAAACAAAAGACTGGAGAAAACTAACGCCAATTTGTCGCATGAGAAACGATTTCAATCCCCAACGTCCGAACATTATATCTTTTGTCACTTTATCACTCCAAATTACGCACGATATTAATATTTGCTAAAATATCTACGTCAGCTGGCGCTGTGACAGAGCCCAATAATGCCTAAACACGATCAATTAAGTGGCACACCTGGTGATATTAATCATTTGTAGTTCGTAGGTTTCACGCCGCTCCTTATCGCTGGCGATACATATCTACTAATGTTTAGGAATTTCGGAGATCGTTGCTAATCACGAGGAATTAAACTTAAGTTGGTTTAGAATCAGAATTAGTTATGTTAGAATTGATTTCTAGTTCAAGTCGAATTTGTCAGACTATAATAGGTAGTTTTGAATTCTCAGAATTCTCATGACTACAGCGCATTTCACTCGCACAATTCAAATTCAAGTATTTTCAATAATTATACTTATCACAAGCTTTGTTTTTATATTTCTTTATATTAAAGTAATCAGTAATTACCTAGATCCAACCTGGAAATTGAAACTAGGCCCTCCGATGCTAGAGCGCTCCACTACTCTACCACAATAAGTAGGTAAATAAAAGCTTACACGCATGTCTAACATCAGTGTGTGAGCTTTTACTACTTCCCAAACTTTTCATGACAAAACTCAGTATTTTGTAATCTAATTTTATTTAAATTCAATTCAATTCTTTGTTATTCCTCACATTTAAGGATGTTCTAAGATAATACATATTAATTATTATACTCGTAGGTATAGTATGGACCCTGTCGAGTGATTTAGAGTATTTGTAATTAATATCCTCAAACAGGAAGCCACTGAAGCCTATAAAAGACTCCCCTGAGTTTCAAAAGCTTTGTAACTGTGTTTTTAGATCCAAAAATCATTCATTCATTCAAGAATCGAAAGTTTGTCATACATTATTCACGTCCAACCACGTGACCAGCTGTCACCTACTTACAGGCATTGGGCACTAACAATGAATTTACTCTTATATCAAACTTTAACGGTTAAACCAAAGGCGAGAGACAGTGTCGTAATATAAATATAAGGCTGGCTAGTGCTGTTAATCGATTTTAAAATTATCGACAAGCGTGAAAACAAACTGCTACAATATTGAATTTATTCCTTCCGCGTGAATTAATGTGCCGGTGCACAATGTGAATTAGAATTTAATGGTTAGAGGTAAGTCTTAATTATTTCTGTTGTTTTTGGTTGTCAAATGATCTGTCTATATTCAAAAATCCAGGATTTAAAACCATGTTAAAAAAACGATTAGGTACCTATATTTAAATGAATTGTGTTTGCTTATATAAAATGCAGATGATACAACGACCCTGAAGTTACTATATTTTCCATGGCATCAGACGACCGAATTATTTCTTACTCGTGCTATAAATGATACGAGTAAAATTCTTTACCACCCGCCTAACACGCCTGTAACTAGTGTGTGGGAACACACCAGTACAGGCGTAGACACTAGACACTGTTGGCTGTACAAGGGTGGTAGCATTGAAGGAAAGAAGTGGGAACTTCTTTTCTTCACTGCTGCAGGATCCAGTTTAATTGCTCAAAAAACCTAGCCGGTTAAGGCCAAGACTCAAGTACCAATTATGAAATAAATAGTTATTTTTTCCTAATTATCGATATCAAAATTATCGTTAACTCTACAACACTAGCTCGACGCTTTGAACTATGCCCTGATACGTGAGATAGCGACGCGGGACAGCAGAAAAGGTATTTGCGTTTGAGGTTCTGATTATTGGCGATATAGACAAGGTTTGGCGGTAAATTGTTTTAAAATGAGGGCATGCTAAAGAACTAATATAGTATTACGAATATTAAATAGCATTCACAGACAATATAGTCTTTTAGATTTGTAGGTTTGGTTTTGTTTGATATTACATTAATATTTCAAGGCCACAGAAAGTGAATTCTCTACTAATAGCTAACAATTTTACTCGCAAAGATTATTTTTGTTAGAAATATTTAGGCTGAGTTGCACCATCTTACTTTAACTTTAACCAACATCAAAAATCTGAAACTCTATACAAAAACACCGGTTATTGTTAAAAATACGGTTAAAGTAAGTTGATGCAAATCCACCTTAATTGACTTTGGTAGACTCTGTATTTAAAAATGTTAGTCGCTGAATTATTTAGTTATGTACACTGAGCCTTAGCTTTCTAGTCTTAAAATAAACATGTCAAAGCAATATTATTAACTAACTGACACCTTACAACAAATATAACATTTAACGCAGAATAACGTAACCCTTCAATAGGCGGGTGTATAAAAAGATCATGCTAAAGTTTGTGTGTAAAGACCTTAGACGTATAATTTCGCCAGGTCTTGACAAAGTATACATTTTGTTTAATCAATTTAAATGAAATAAAGTCAATTTTCATCTCAAAAGTGATATTGTAGAAACATCAAATGATAAAAATCTTTAAATCATTATTTTATTTTTCAAGAATCCCACAATGCAGAAAATACTAATGTCTTTTTTTAATTGGAAACATGACTGGATTTTGATTGCTCAGGTCTGAATTTATTTTTAAATTTAAAATACCTACTGGGGTTGTACTTTCAGACCAAAGCTGACCAAACTAAGGGTTAATAATTCATAGCTTGTAAATTGTGTAACTGCGTTTAAAATAGACTTGGTTAATTACGATTTCGTCACCTCTGTATCACGGCTCGGAAATATCTCATTTAGTTATGTTTAACAAATACCGACTTAGTTTATGGCGTACCCTTTGATAAGTGGTATCGAATCATGGTGTAACTAACTATAGCTTGTTCAGCACTTAAGTAGGCTGGGTTGCACCACCCAACTTTGACCGTAACTTTGACGATAACCGGTGTTTTTTATATGGATTTTGACAGATTTTTGACGTTTTTCAAAGTTAAAGTAAGATGGTGCAACCCAGCCTTAAAGTTGTAAATGATACTGCGAACATTGATCGATCAATGATATTTAAGCGAAATTAATTGAACGACACTCCCAATAATGTTTTAATAATTTGTGCGGATTACTGAGGCTGGAATAGCTTATGGAATTTGACTTTGTGACCTGTCGAATTATCGAATGAATACATTTTAAGGTCATTGCATTATTTTTTAATGCAGAAGTGCGCACATTATTACTCATCTACACTTTTCCAGCGTCATTTGGTTAGCTACCACCATCTTACAGTGAGTAGACAGTTGGAGGTAAGAAAGTCAGTTCCTGTGTGGTTGAGGATTCCGGGTGAAGCTCGCTTCCATCGTCGACCTGATCATCACTTTCCATCAGGTGAGATGTAAGCAAAGAGCTCCCTCGTTGTGGATTAATTAAATCGGTAATATACGGAAAAATCAACTATTTTCCAAATATATCAAGTTGCCACAGAACGTACATTGCTGAACATAGGTTTTCCACATCGCCCGGTATCACTTCACACAGCAGTGGATGTCCTGTGGCTAAAATGATGTTTTTTTTTTTTTTTTAATGTGATAGGAGGCAAACGAGCAGACGGATCACCTGATGGTAAGTGATTACCGTCGCCCATAGACTATTTAACTATTTATTATTATAGACATGATAATGATATTATGTGTATTGACCATACAATTCGCATAGTGTTTCAGTAATTCAATAAACTCCAAGCCCACAGTTATTTCCCAGTCTCAAAACTTCATAAACCTTGCTCCAAATATTAACGATAGCTTTCAACAGCTGCATTTCTTAGCTGGTATTATTTTGAATAGATAGTAGAGTCGGTAAATTAAGACATAATCCGTATAGGCATTGTCTCTGAAACGTGACCTAGCCAGACCTATAACAGGAGCCACTGAGCAAGCCGGCTAACTAGACACGGATTTAGAATCTGGCAGTTATGGAAGAGACATGCTTAACTGATCTTACTTTTGAACGCAACTATTCTCATCTCGTTCCCACCGCTGCAACTCCTGTGTAGCCAGCATTGTCGTTTCGTGTCGATAGCTTGTCGTTTCAGCCGAATGACGTCCACTGCTGGACAAAGGCCTCCCACAAGTATTTCCACAAAAACCGATCCTACGCCGCAGGCATCCAAGCACCTCCCGTGACCTTCACCAGATCGTCGGTTCACCTAGTAAGGGGGCCTGCCTACTGCTTGAACGCCAATAAAAACCCGACCAGTGAAGAATTTTACTTTTGAAGCCAAATAGTAACCTTATTTTCTAAAAGTGACTGAGTTTCTTGCGTTGCTTCTAAGCACTACTGGCCCATCTTAGTCCAGAAGCAGTAGTAGGGTTGGTATGTGTAAAAATACTCTTTGGGAGCCCACTTGCAAAAAATATACAATTTTCATTTTGATTAACGACATGCCATTTTGCTCGTACTTGTAATGCTGAATTCTACCTTATCAAGATAGCTTTCGTACCAGTAGAACATAGTCGTATGTACGTTATTGAACGAAAACATATCTTACAACAAGAAATTCGTGTTGAAGCTCTTAAGAAAATGCTCACGAAGCTTTCTTGTAATCATAGTAAGACCAAATAGCGACTTTCACAAAATGACGAGTAAACGCATTATAATATTGATATGAAAGGTATAGTGACAATTTTTTTTTTATGTGACAGGAGGTAAACGAGCAGACGGATCACCTGATGGTAAGTGATTACCGTCGCCCATAGACACCCGCAGACCCAGGGGCGTTACAGGTGCGTTGCCGAGAATTCATATGCATGTAGCTATTTCAAAAGCTTAATTGCATAGTGGACGCGTGTTACAATACAATCCTATTTTACTAACCAACATTATAAGACCAAGGTTATGTATCATTAGAAAATGGAAAATTTATATTTAAATAATTTTTGATTAAGCTATTGCTACCAAGTTTTCTTAGGCTGGGTTGCACCATCTTACTTTAACTTTGACAAATGTCAAAAATCTATCAAACTCCATACAAAAAGCACCGGTTATTGTTACGCTTCAAATAAGGTGGTGCAACTCAGCCTTAGTATGTTAACATTTCCAGAAAGTCAATTGAATTTACAGCCGTGGTTCTGCAAGATATGCACGTGGCTCAGTCGCCGTACAATTTTATGTCACTGTGACGATGTTATCCAGTCCAAATGTTGGCCTCATAATCTTTACAGGTATTGGTAACATTTCTAAAAGAATATTTTTAAAATTAATTAGGGACCAATACGAGATCTAGGTACTATTTTGTGTGAAACATTGCTGATTTTTTTTTCAGAACCCAGTGAACTTCATCACAGTTTCTTGTTTTATCATAATAGATTTATAACTTAGGTGTTAAGCGGATTTGATCTGAACGACGATTTGACGTATCCTCTGATTGATCAATCAAATAACTAATCTACGCTTAAAATCTTGCTTAGATTAATGTAATATCCTGTGGTAATACTTATATTTTTGGTAAGGAATCAAATATGACCCTAAAAGTTACTAAAACAATACCGGAATGAATGTTGACGTCACAAGATCGATGGTAAACTTAATTGATAAAATTATAACCACAATGAATGGTTTCAATTGCAATTCCACAAAGGGCCATAATTTTCCATAGAGCTATATTTTAATCAGCGGACTTGTGGGGGCAAGTCGTGCATGTCAAATTATAGTATGATTTATAGAAGTTACGCGAACAACCAAATGTTTGGGATCACTGCTAAATCGTATTGAAATAATAGACGAAATTGACAAAGATTGAGATAAGATTTTTGTTATGATAGTTATGATAACTTTCAAATTTCAAGACTTTCAATATGACACACTATTATTGGTTATCTCTAAAGACAAAATTAATTTCCAATTTGACACATAATTTTAAAAGATCCTGTGTGGCTACCATAGTTTTATTAATTTTTAAAATAAGTGTGAATTATCAAAGCTTCTAAAATTACATAAGAACTAATTTATGATTACTTCTGTATTGATACACCTAGTGTTAGACTATCTTTATAAAATTAGGTGAACGGACCCCCAGATTAAATGAGAAAAGGCACAAAAGAAGAAGATAAGCGAAATTCAGAGATACTTGCAAAGTAAATCAAGCCAAACCTTATTTTGCACGGAAAATGTTAAATCTTCTGTACCTACTGCCTACCTCGAAATAAAACTATCGCCAGCCACTTTATACAGGTAACTATCCTAGAAACAACTCATGAACTCATCAAACTAATTAAATACAACCACATCCCAACTTTCCATTTCATATTTACGATGTTTACCCAAACGGATTTATAATTTACTAGTAATTATAACCACTCATTCACATTATCATACAACATTTTATTGTTATGCCCTCGCATAATAGTAATGTTGTAGGAATAGCTCGTAAAATCAAATTAAGACCAACAAATTAACAGTTGGATATGGTTTGCGGCACTGATGTAGTCCGTGGAAGAACGCCAACACATTCCATTCAAGAAGACAAGTTTTATAACGACTGTATCTTAGCGATATGACATTTTGCAATGGGCCTTGTGTTGAAAAACCCTATTCAATCAAGGAGTGAATATGGCAAAACATGGATAAGAGGTGGTCTATGTACATTTTTGTAAATCTTTATAAACAGCATTTGAAAAGATTTTGTCAGATAAGTTCACAGATGTAGTATTTTTACTAAGGCTGAGTTGCTTTACCTTATTTAACCGTAACTCTAACAATTACCGGTGTTTTTTGTTTGTCAGATTTTTGACGTTTGCTAAAGTTAAAGTAAGATGGTGCAACCCAGCCTAATCAGGTATTATTTTTTGGCCAAAATACTAAGTATGTTATACCTAGTGCTTACACAAGATCCGAACTTTCTATCAACCTAATTTAGAGACATGGGCTTTCTGATCTGTTTTAGCTGCAGCCCGAGCTTTCATAGGAAATTATGCCTTTGCATACTGGTCTATGATTTTATTGACTTCATAAAGAATAAACTTGGGTTTTGAAGGCAAGTTAGTATCACTTGCAATAAAACTGTGAGTTGTAGAAATGCTGGTTTTAGCTAGTGCGTATTTAATGTAATTTATGCTGAAAATGTTGCAATTGATTATTATTTAACACAATTTCATTTTTGCAAATGGTTCGATGGCGGTACATCAAGATTATCTGGTATCTTGTATCTAAATGTATATAACTAAAAGGTGACTGACTGACTGACTGACAAACTGACTGACTGCCTGACTGACTGACTGATTGACTGACTGACTGACTGACTGTCATATCAACGCAGAGCCCAAACCAATGGACGGACCATGAAATTTGCCATGCAGATAGATGTTATGACGTAGGCATCCGCTAACAAAGGATTTTACGAAACTCCACTCCTTTCGCACGGTTGGTAGCGGCCTGCATCCAGCGCCTTCCCGCTACCTTTATCAGGTCGTCGGTCCACCTTGTGGGTGGACGTCCCACGCTGCGTTTTCCGGTACGTGGCCTCCATTCCAGAACCTTGCTGCCCCATCGGCCGTCAGTTCTGCGTACTATGTGCCCTGCCCACTGCCACTTCAGCTTGCTGATCCGTCGGGCTATGTCAGCGACTTTAGTTCGTTTACGGAGTTCGTTACTCCTTTAGGGAGTAAAACGGGATCCACGCATACGAAGTCGCGGGCGGCCGCTAGTTTGAAATAAGTACGAATTTGCAATAAAAAGAAATCAACAAATGAGATACATTTAGAGCAACGTAAATGTACCAACATCAAAAAGCTTTTGAAATGTATGAAAGTAATGTGAAAATAGTTTAAAAAGACTATCATTGCTAAATGTCATTATCGAATGCACTTTTATTACTATTGGTTTTCGAAAGAAACTTGTTAAAAAAATCACTGTAGCTTACCTTATGTGGTGAATTGGTGATCCAGCTGAAGGAAGCAAGCTTCATCCGGAATCCTCAACCATAGAGGAACTGCCAACCTTACCTCCAACTGCCAAAATAAAAAAAAACTGGTAACATTGTGGTCATAGAAAGCTTGCTAAAGAGCTGGAAAACATAAATAAACGAGTAAAATGCAAACATACCATGACTTGTTTACTATTAATCTTACTAATAAACTTTTATGTTAGTAACTAATATTTTATTTGTCTAGTCTATATTGTTGATTTTAGACTGAAACACTACCATTACCTTTTTGAGTTTTGACAGTTTAAAGAAATATTAACTGAATTTCTTGCGCTGCTTCTTCTCAGCACTGGCCCATTTATTGTCCTGAAGCAGTGGTAGGGTTAAAACTGGGACGTCTAGAAGTGTTTTTAAAAGCCTACTTGCTAAAATAAAATGAGTTTTATAAATTTAAATCATGCCTTTTATACAAGTACTCGCTCTTTAAAGCTTTCGCCGAGACTTTTAAGCTCCATTTGCGAACTCCACAGTTCCACACCCAATAGTAGTGGAATAATGTTCAGTGAATAAAATCAATTCAGTATTTACAGTAACGAGCGTACTATTAGGGCTAAGAGCCCCTGTTGGAGCAAGTGACATGTTAAGTGGGGCCAGTAATAAAATTTTACTGCCGCTGGAGCGCATTGTTATAACTGAGTGCGGTGTAAGGTATGTTTGTTCTTTTTGTTCTGGATGTGTGGATGGGGAATGGAATAATTGGGAATGAGTAGAATTTGTTTCTGTTGGTAAAGGTAACTGAAGAGTTAGGTATTCATAGTGTAGCAGAAAGTCAATTATTTTGAGAGTAAGATTAAGTTTTAGTAAAACAATAAATTCTCTCAATGGTTTCCTATTATTAACTTATTCTCGAACTAATGCGAAGTACCTAAAAGAAGCACCTACCACCTTAATAGGTTAAAACTACTTAACTTAACTTCAGCTTGATGCTATCCTTTATACACGACTTCGAGTGTCTCATCATACTTGCCCCTAGGGGCAATCGAACAAGCAACCTTGGCTTATTGTCTGGTTTGATTAAGATTTTAAGTTAAATAAAAAGTTACATTGGCATCATCTTAAAAAGTATCCCCAGATGCGTCAGTGAGGTTAGCGGTGCCCAGAAGGCTGGCAGCGTTTTCGCGTTGGATCGCTAGGCTAAGGCGCTGGCCAAGATAAAACCCGGCCTTCTGGTCACCGGTAACCTCGATGATGCGGGTGGAAAGCTCAGTGAGATTTAAGTCATTAGGTAAATTAGCAAAATTAATTAGGTGAAATCGGTGCAAATTGTGATTGTTTATTTATCATTATAACTGATCAACATTGCTCTATTGCCTACCTAAAATTAATTTTAACGTATTCCTCGTAACTATTAAATACCTATTCTATTGTCCCAGAGACTATTATAGGTGGCCTAAACCGGTACCCGTAATGAAAGTTACGCAAACTAACTAAATTATTATCCGCGAAGATTAACATTAATCGGTATTGTACGCAGGGAGAATGCAGGGATGTCACATTTTAATTATTTTTGTATTTAGAATACAAACAATGCTTTGGAATGATTTGGATTTTGATCCTTTAATTGTGTGTCAGTCTAAATGTTTCATTTAACAAAAGCCAAGCGTTTTGATAATCCAAACCACTATCCACCGTCACTGTTGGTCGGTCGACTGTTCGCAATAGTTCTCATCCGATTTTTACGTTGGTTCGTCAAAGGCGTCCCTACCAACAGTTTTCTGAAGAGAAATGTTTATACTTTTAGCTTAAATTAATTGAATTAAGTTGTAGTCAATCGCCACGCGTAATATTTGGGAAGTAACTTAAAGAACATCATAAGATTGTAGATAAACGTCAAAATACACAATCACACACGATGTCAACCCTACCAAAATCCGAGTCACACCGTCCGCGTGTATAAGTTAATTGCGTACAGCAGCCCGATAACCCACCTTTGTTTGGGTTAACTCAGTAGTTATCCCGCGATATATCGTGCCGATGTATCTCTCCGCAATTATACGATTAGAATCGTTTTAATTTATCAAACAACGCCCGTATCCTATATCTGGGATAGCAAAGTTTTAATTCCGTTTATTGTTATGGATAATTGATTCTTGGTATTGTTGGCAGGACAGTTTTCTGATACAATGTTTTGCAACATTTAATATGCTAATAGTACTCGTAGTTATATCTTAGCTCTATTGTACACTTAAAAAATAATACAACAAAGTATCTTTCAAACCAAGAAAGAAATCGTATTTTATTTCAGACTATCAGTTTAATTCAAAACTATTAGTTTATTTTACACTATTTGTCCCATCTAAGGACTCACTCACTCAGAACTTCTGAATCCAACTCTGTAACCACTGGAAACATTCACTAAAGCGAGACAGTCACGAATATGTGTACCAAGTTTAGTATAAGATATTGCAGAATTTTGAATTAAAATTTCATTGTACGAGTAAGTGCCAAGAACCGATATAATAAATCACATAATTGAACTATCTGCAACGAATTCTACTCGTATTCCGAATCCAATATTGTAGTTCTGCATTATAGTAGCACTAACATAAAACAAAACGACATCGTTTGGGAACGATATTGCTAACCCATTAACTGCGTCTAGTGGAGGCACGTATGCGTGTGCGCCGGTAGCGTAGATGGAGAATTAGGATATTATGAGTACATGTGCGTACGAAGGAGCATGGGTAGATATGGCAACGGGAATATTCCCACCTCTTGTTCCCACTGCAGCAACTCCAGTGTCTGGCTTCATCCTGGGCACATAGGTTCTGGGATCTAAAGCTTGACCAGCAATAAAAATCAGTGAAGGCCAAGTTTGTCCCGGGGAGGTTAGTAGGAGTAGATATTGCATAGCAGTAATCTCTTTTGAAATGTTCTTTCTTTCGGAAGTCCAGCTTCATCATCCTAATCATCAAGTAATTTATCTTCTACAGAAACACGACAGTCCCTTATTTAGCAGAGGCAAGCTTTCATCATAACTTACATATGTATTCTTCTTATAGCGTGTGCATAACATCTGAAGTCACAACCCTGATGTCAGACTTTGTGATCACAAAGTTGGTTAACCATAGGCATCTGTCCCAATAAGACCTCGGGTTTAACACGCCCTCCAAAACAAAAAAATAATAATTATTTACGAACACAAATTAAGACTGATTATAAATCACAAACCCGTTAGAAAATTAAATTCTAGACTCTTTACTCAGACCTCAGATAAACAACATTAAAACATCAATTTACCTAGACCTATAACAAAATCCATATCCTTTCTAACCTAGTTCCGAGGGAAAGATCCAAATGAATAACAATGCAGTCACATTACTATAATTCGCTCAATTGTTTTCGCTCTACTCTTCATGATTGAACTATCATGATTGAGCTATGATTGAGGAGTTAGGCTGATCGTCTACCACAAAAGCGAAGAGTTATAGTAATACCTTTACTATACATACATTTTGTTTTTATTTGGGAGTTTCATTTTGAAGCTTTTATAGTTCTAATTTTGGTAAAGAAATAAATTGATTTGAAACGTATAGAAAGATATTTCTTATACTTACATTTGATGAGGAATTGAAATAGCTAATGTCTATTACGCTGGGTTTGGTCTACTATTATGTTTGTTGTAATTTACAATATCTGAATCTGATCTTATAATGACGTATTTTGTTTGATATATTTAAATATTATAGCTTGAAGTGCATTGATAACTTAAATGCGCAATATTTTGAGTAACAATAAACTCAAATCAATTTACAAGAATCCAATGTTATTCTTTTGGAATTTTGTTAATTTAACTTATTTTTTAAACCTATGGAAGGACAAAAAATCATCTACCCTTAATTTACCTAATATTTTTCCTATGAGAACATCAATAGTATTTTATAATGTATTCAAGCAAATTAGATCTATGTATGTAATGTTTTGAAATTCGTAAGTACCTACCTTACAAAAGCTAATGCCTATAGGGGCATATTAAGCCTGACACCCACGCGATTAGTAGTAGTGCCTGCCTTCAAATTACCTAGTTGTTACGAGCTGTAGTAATAGCGATACATCATAGAACCCTGTAACGAGGTGTGGGCTCTTCCCTGTAATACACATTATCCTCGCTGTAATGACGGAAAGAGAACGTAATAGTTAAGTAATGTTATCATATATTCGTAAATCTTGGCGTAAAAGGGTTTGCGAACGTATTAATCCCACTGAAACCAAATAATAATATCAGGTATGCAATAGCATCCAATATTTGGTAAAAACTACGAATATATTATTTGCTGGTAGATATGTTGCTCTACCTATTTGCATTTCGACCAAAACTACTGTGAGAGAACCAAACTGCAGCGTTAATTTTCTATCTAATGAAAAATATTTGTGACTAGAAATCAATTTTTCCCAAATAGAAACAACGCCTTTCCTCTTCTCTCCCCATACAGCCTTAAGCCTCCATATTGACAAGTATTGGAACCCTTCAGTTGAAAGAATCTAACCACTCTCCTCAAGTCACTGTAACAACATTATGCCCGTGCCTGTACCTTTTGTTCCAAAACGAGAGTTATTATGAAGTAGAGTGCGTCAAAGTCAAAAGTCAAACTCAACTAAGGAATTCCTTAAAACTTTCATCACTATTATACTAGAAAGAACTACATACTTAGCAAGTATCAAGATTATACGCAATACGCACAGTACGCAGGGTCGCGAGGTCGTTAGGACAAAAATAAATACATCCACATAGTGGGCAGTTCAAGGAATGTGAAAATAAACAACGATATGTGCTCTTCAAACACCTGACAGTCCCATTACCGCGAACTATCATCGCACAGTGGGGCTGGGAATGTTGACTTGGTAAAATACGACAAATTCATTTTAGCGCGTAAATATGTTGCTCTACATTTTTCTTTTGTGTTTCTTAAATAAGATGTGATTATAATTTTACCAACTAAACTTTGTGAATAAATATTTTTCAAAATAACTAATTTACATCACTGTTATTTTATAAACATACATTTTAATCAATTGGGTAAATGTAAAAATAATTTAAAATGCACAGAATCCCTAGAAATAAATCATTAAAAAAGTGGAGAGGAGAGAATTGTGTTTGAATAACCAATCAGATTTCTGAATCGAAACTGAGCGAAGGGGTGATGTGGGATGTAGAAATAACGAAATCTGACTGGTTACTCAAACACAATAAAACTTCTCTCCGCTTTGGTGGAAACCGGGCCAGTCTTTTTCCTATCACGCTGCCTAACAAAATTATAAACCATTTGAAAAAAATCTAAGATCTAAAAATGTTTATCATTTTGTCCAGCCTTTACTCGCGTTCACACCACTGTGCGCCGGCCAGTATCACCTCTCGGCTGCGCAGGCGCACTAACCGCTTGACACGCAGTTAAATAATGCTCCGAGTGTTCACACTAAATTCCCAACAAATAAATCAATCAAAAAATTTAAAATTCACTATCCTAAGTCTCTTTCATTATAAATTAGGCTGCCTGAAAAAGTAGTTGAGATAAAAATCTAAGATCTAAAAATGTTTATCATTTTGTCCAGCCTTAACAAACGTTCGCACCACTGTGCGCCGGCCAGTATCACCTCTCGGCTGCGCAGGCGCGCTAACTGCTTGACACGCAATTAAATAATGCTCCGAGTGTTCACACTAAATTCAATATCTCGCAGCGAACCGCGAGGGCCTTATGATCCTGCGGGCCCTACTATGTTTGATCAGATGGTAATATAAAAGCTGTATCTTTTAATACCTTCAGTTATTTTGCAATATTTAATTAATATACTCCATTTGAAATAAAAAAATTGACTTTTATAGTTTCAGTGAAACAGAAAATATTTGAAGGCATTCCCTTCGTCAACGTCGATTACCAATTTTAGAAAGCAGTCAAATATAAAGTAATAAAATGAAATTATACTTACTTTATCAATATTAGATGTGATTCCGTACTTCGGGGTACCCCTCCATGATGGTCAAACTATGGGGACTTACAAAAGTCTAAATTCAGATAGCAAAATATTGGTAGGTACTCCATATCGCGTCTATGTGCGTGTGTACAAAATAAATCCATTTTGCACAGAACGTAACTACAATAACTACTTCGGAACGGAATTTACAAACGAAATTATTTAAAATATTTTTGACAAAAAAAAATATACAGAGTCTTAGGTAAATGGGTATATGAGCCGACACTAGCCCATGTTAACATGGTCATATAAATAGTATGGTGAAGTCAGAAATTTGATATCATCATTTTTTTTTTTTTCATACAAAATAATTTTATAAAATCCGATTTGTATGAAAATTAAAATAACATGGGCTAGTGTCGGCTCATATACCCATTTACCTAACACCCTGTATACTTAAGTAGGTACTGTACTTATTATTATTCTGTGGTACTGCTTGTACCTATTTAAGTAGCCATCCATTTTATTTGCATACTTACCTGATCAATATTTTTAGCACTTAACCATTCCACTGCCACAACAAAATTAAAGTACGACAAAATTCCACAAACTCACCTCCGAGAACCATCGGTACGCGCCGCGCAATCGTAGAACAGTTGTAACTGAACACCCTTTGTTTTCTTAGACAGTTCCCACAGCGAAACTAATTGTCTGTCCGAACAACGAAATATCGTTTTCGCACACCATTTTTGCATTACTTTATAACCAGCTGAAATTTCTTTTGAAACCCGACCTGTTGTCGATGAATTTTCTTTCAACATTCACATCGCGTTCGACACGATAAAGATGTTAGTGTAATTTAACGAGAGTGCTTCGATGCGTTTCGATTTTATTGTTTACTTTTTCGCTTTGTTTATTGTCAAGTAAAACTGGCCTAAGTCGAACGAAATCCACTCGAGTAGGCCTTTGTCACTTTTTGTTAAAATGGTGGATTAATCGTATGAACCCACTTGTCAAATAAACCCCGTATAGACATTAAAATTTATGTAATTTTCAATTAATAAGTACATAGTAGGTAATGTTTATGAATATTATAAATGTTTTTTTTTTTTCAAACAGAATAAAGTTACTTGAAGGTCGCCATTTTTTTAAATATTTCATTAAAATACTTTTTTTTCATGGTTAACAGCCCATCATTTTCCTATTTTAAATTGGAATTCGTTACAATTGTATTTGCAAATGTGTATGGTATGTATCATATAAAGAGCGTCGCTGCAACACATGAAGATCCATCTCTCCAGACCCGCTACGGATTCGAACCTCACACTAACGGTTTAACACTACCAACATTACTTAAACTCCTGCGACGCGGACGCATAACTCAAGTCATACAGCCATTACTGTAACTCAAAATGGCGGGAATGATCAAAGAGAAAGCTCGCGAGCTCTCACATCATTCTCTATGCTCTAGTCTGTTAGCTTGCGAAACTTACCATAGACAAAACTGACACATTCCAAACTCGACCTTATTTTATTGTTACCAAAGTTGCTTTTCAAGTGATTTAGTTATTAATTTCGATCGTTTTTACTATGACAGGATTAAATTTATCAATTTCCGAAGATTGTTCGTTGTTCTAGCTAGACTATTAACACGTTAGCTTCGACGCTCCGCTCGAGTATTGCTAAATGCTAAATTATGGCGGTTTCACGTGATGTACCAACGCATGGTTCACTGTGCATGTTTGGCTGGAATCTAGATTGTTTATGGCAAGATGATAGCCTGCCATCTGCCTTGCTAGATAGATCAATTGCAGTTGTTCAATATAGACAGAAAATTTGTAACGTTATGACAGGGCTATTGGATGAAAACTTAATGGATATATTTACCCTGTCTGATTTTGTACTACATAAACATTGATTGATTGTTTTCTTGTAACATTCTGACTACTAAATGATTGAAATAGATAACAAAATACCTACAAGTACTTATATGTATATGTAAGTCTTCGGCAATCTTGTATTATCTAAATATTACTGAAGTGCATTGTGGAAAACTTTGGAGGAGGCCTTTGTCCAGCAGTGGACGTCATTTGGCTGAAACGAACGAACGAACTGAAATGGAGTTTGAAGATGACGTTCTGCGAGATATCGAAAGACTTTTACTTCCTATCCGGAATTGGGTCAGTATAAAACTAAAGTAGTTGTCCAAATTATAACAACTTAAAAGGATTGTTTCAATGCAGGACCTCTATGCTCGATGGACCGACGACCCCAAGAAGGTAGCAGACCGTGGCTAGTTTATTAATCGGAAAAAATAAAACACGATTATTATTTGTAAATACAATCACATTTTATTAGATCAATAACACGGCTTATTTATTTTATAATGAACCTCAGAAACAATTCCTTTACTAATTATGTTATTTTCGTTGATTTTGTGACAGTTCAGCATATTTAATTAAAACGTGTAAATAAATTGCACATCTCTTTGGGGCTTTATTCAATTAAGAATTGTTTAATGTCAAATAAATACTGAAACTGAAAAATAAATTCATTAAATATTCACTAGTTTCATAAGAGCAGATACTTACAATAAAGTCTAAAATGCCTTATTTTCAAACATTTTAGATAAATAGTAGGTAGTACAATGGAAACGTGAAATATAAATACAATTGTTTAATTTTATATACTAGCAAGAAATTGAAATTCTAACTACATTTTGTACAAATACAGTAAAGCTAAAGTGGGTTATGTCATGGCTGGGACGGCCATATCACTCGGCAGTACCATAAAATGTGGTACCTAGATGTTAAAATTATAGTCATGACAATTTAATAGAATACTACAGCAAATTATTAAGATTTTTTGTAATTAATTCATTTAAAAGACCCACTTGAGTCTGTATTATTCAAATGACAAGTTTTGTGGTTGTCTAAGCTCTGTCAAATAGTGGTTAAAACCGTGGCGTGGCATCATAACAGCTGTAAGCTTTGATAATCGTGGCGTATCATGACGCTTTTGACATCGTATGAAAACGTAACTGTGATTATGCCACGCCACAGTTAATCCATTATTTATTAGACTACTAAGTTGTTATATCATAAATGGGTCTTATTATTTTTAAAGCATTTTTATAATAGTTAAATTATAGCCTGACCAGGAACATAAAAACCCTCGCCATGTTGCGGAAAACTAATGGTACTAATTTCTTTTAATGGCAACAGTAACTGAAAACTTCATTGACATGTCACCTTGCATGTCAGTCTATTGCTGTCAAAGTGTAAACAAAGTTTATTTTAAATGTGCGCAATTGGTTTTATGAATTAAATTGCTAAAATATTTTTATAGTCGTGAAAGAAAAGTGGTTCACAATGTGTTAAAGTATTTGTCGAAGAGAAATACTAAGGGTTCGACAATATTTTCATTGAATAATGTTTCCGACAAAGATTGTCAAATTGACTGACATGTTTATCGTATAGTACAGTCCACTATGAAAATTAGCTGTGGTTTGTTTCAACTACCTATTTTAAAATTTTTTGTCACTTTTTAAGTGTTGAATTTTATGGGATTGGGAAAGAAGTACCGAGTTTGAAGCGTTCATGAGCAGACATTGCAGTTGAATATTCAAGTTCTGAATTTGATTATTGATGAATAATAAAATAAATTCTACTAACTCGATTGATGGTTTCATTTAATTTATTTAAATCAGGTTACCTATAATAATATTTTTTCGTTAATTTATGAAAATATCAAATTAGCCCGTAATCCTGAATCCTGATACATAAAGTTAGCCTATTAATTTAACACAGGTACGACTGTACTCAGTGTTGCACTATCAAATGCAATTGAGGCGCCTCTATGCCAGGGTTTTTATGTTCCTGGTCAGGCTATATAATACTAAATTATATTCTAATTGTCACCCCAATATCACACAAGAATTTCTTAAGTTTAAAAGAACTAATATTGTCAATGGCACCACATATTTTATTACCTGTACTTGTATTATAATTAATTATAATAAGTTCAAATTTTCTACTGCCTTAATTTCAAGTTATTAAGTTGTGCTATTTTAAAAATAAATTACATGTTGTGTTCTTCCTATATCAGATTTTTAATCTATCCTCTATCTATACAAATTATAATATATCGGATTTAACCTGTACGTATTTTAAAAGTTTTTTGTTCTTGTAGATTATAGATATTTTTTTATATTTTTGACTGTATTTATTGTGTTACCTTGGAACTGAACGTATAACTCATTTATAATTATAGCAATAATTATAATGATAATGAATGACATTAAGGTAATAATATAAATAATACATAATATAATAACTATGTATAGTAGGTATAACCTAATATTATTATGAAGATTCTGTATGAATAAATATTTACATTGTATTGGTAAATAGGTATTATAGTTAATAAATATTTTTTACTACTTATAAGTATTGAATTTTGGCAAATAAATTAATTGACGTGCAAAAGTTTCTAAGTGTATATTTTAAACTATCACAATAAATAGTAGAATATTATAATAATGCATTCACATCTATAATAATAAATAATAAAGAGTTATATTATTTTTCATGGGACCCATTTGGCTGAAAATAGATTTATAGACGACGTTTGACCACAATACGATGTCAGACCATAGCATAGTTATATACTAAGTAGAGAATCGCAAAGTCAAGTGCAAGTGTTGCCAACAGTTTATAACGAAATTAGCTACTCTATCGATAATTTCGATACCGTGGTTAACCTCAATACTATATTCATCAATACAAATATTAAATGGTATTGTCATGTTCTAAGCTATAGTATCAGAACTATAGCTACGATCAATATTCGAATATAAATTGGCAACACTATCACATCCTCACAACTAAACCTCATCACTTCAATTCCAGTAAAAAGGTAAGGCAATCCATTTTATAATATTTATAGATTTTATAGTTACGTGTTTCTACATTGAAGACTTTTGAAGACTCTGTCATTGGTATTTAATACTCGTGACTACAGTTGAAGTATAGTAAAGTCTAATCAATACAAGGCACGCAAAAGAATTTATTCACAGCTCAAGATGTCATAGTCCGACTATAATTTTCATGAAGAATAATGGGTATTACCCGAACATTGTACAACATTCATAAGTATTGAATTCATATTTTAAATTTTTCATTACATTTAGGTCATTATTTTTCATAGATTTCGCTTTACCTACAACATATTAATAAATAAATAAGTAATTAACTTTTATACTTTACATGTCTAGTATAATATTTTTTCTTGTGACTGTAAAACTAATGTAGCCATCGTTGTATAGTAAGTACTTTCTTACATATAAACATAAATAATTACCTATGTAATCTAGTAAAATAACCCGTTTTCAATTCATTGAGAGTTACATAACACAACATTATTCTTATAACTAAATTTTATTTTTAAGTATTTCGTCCAAAAGACGCCGGGGTGTGTCACGTGTATTTTTCTGAAAAATAAAAAGTTTTATTTAAATAAAATAAAAGTTTCATATTTAAAATAGTTTTCATGGTGAGTTAATGTGAATTTAGTCAGTGATACTATACTACATTATAATATTATGTATGTAAATGTATAAGAGTGAATGTGTAAAATGTAGAGTTACATAATTATTTAGAATCTAATAAATAGCAGGTTCATTGATAATATTATTATAAAGTAATTTTAATGGTTGTTTAAGGAATGCAATATTTCAAGTGTAACAACCAAGTAATGTAAAACCATTTACCTAAGTACAGTCACACTACATTGTAGTCGAAACCTATCTCAACGACATAACATGCCACAGTGTAGTTTAGTTCAATGTGCCGTCTTAGAGTAGGCGCACACCGTTGATTTTTCGTCGGCCGATAGTTTAGTCGGGCAGTTGATCAGTATGGGCATATGGGAGTGCGCACACTACGCCGATTCGATTTGGCCGATTCTTCATACAAATTAAAATCGGGCACAACTATCGGCCAACTAAAAATCAACGGTGTACGCCTACTCTTAGTTTAATGTATCGTTGTCTGTACCTTAAGGAATCGTAAGAGTTTGAATAAAAATATGACCTATAATTTTATCAAATACAAAACTCAGAAATGAAAAGACTGTATGTAAATAGTTTTATGGAACAGTGTGAATGGTACGCGAAAGAGTTTACTCTATATTCAGGTGTTACTAAGCTAAACACTCATACTGCATACACATATCTATTCCAAGGTGCCATCTAATCATGACAGATATGGATAGCTCTCGCAATTTTGCCAACTCAAATCACGCCGCTGGGTGAGTTGACTTAACAGTTTTAAAATTGTCACATAGCGCATTTTATCAGGAATGGAAAATAGAATCAACTACGAAGATAGTTAAAGTAGTATATTCCCAATTCTGAGTTAACACAATAAGCGAAAAGATGTACGCCATAATTACTGGGTTGATCCAAAAAAATTGCTGAGTTACCCATATCTATAACATGAAATTATCTAATACTCTCTGACTGCATTGCACTGCTGAAACTGAAAACTGAACTGGAATTCTATTGAGTCGCCTTTCGGAATTTCGACACAGCGACAGCAGTCGTTAAAACTCGTTATTCCGATACCGCGTCCGAACGCAATTCACGAAATCATGATGCTGTATCGATGCAGTCGATGCTACAAGTAGTATGTGTGCATTAAGCTGTACTTACAATGTGGGTTGGTGGGCACCACTGCGTTGTCTGCCGTTGGAGCCGGTGCCGGGGCCACTGCAGCATCGCTTCCACCACCAGTGATGCTGGTCACGCTGGGCGTGCCACGGTATCGAACTAACAACATTTACAGTTTTACAGATGTATTTTCTTTTGTTTGTCAGCAACGAAGAGCTATATCGATAAATCTTGAGTTTTGAATAACAGCTTTTAAGCTGGCCTTCAAATGGTATCAATCTCAAAGTTTAAAAAAACCTTCAGTAATTTGTAACATGAGTATTTCAAATGAATCATTATATCTGACTCAAATTTAAATAATATAGAGGTTGTGAAATTTATTCCCGCCTGAAATGTTTCAGGGAAAGTTTTAAAATTTTTCACTTGAAAAGAATATTTTCAGGACTTCACCAAATAGTTGAGAAAATTACCGAAATTGCTCCAGATGTTGTGTAATCTAGTAGCCATTTGGCTAAAGTACAGTACCTACAGAGCTTCTAATCAGTTTGTGTGTATAAATAAGAGTAAATATTGGTATTTTGTTGATTGTTTAAAAAGTCTACACGGTCTCTAAATTTTCCACTCTCCTAACAGTCATTAAGCCATATTAACAGCCAATCTTGCAAAAAAATTACACTTATCGTCACTTCAAACTGAAAAATACTGAATTATGATGAAAACGTATGAAACGTCATGTTCATTAATTATCAATAGGTTTATTCATTATTTCTCAGTTTTTAAGACAACATTGATATTAACATCTAATTTAAAGCTTTCTGTTGCAGTCCATTCAAACAACATAAAACTAACAACATCGATTGTCTCTAAGTGTAGGAAAATAAACTTTAACTCACCGTACAGTAGACCTATAATGACTAGACCGATTAGCCCCATTATGATCATCATCTGAAAATCAAAGAATAATTTTATTAACCTAAATAACCGACTTCAAAAAGAAGGAAGTTCTCAATTCGGTTGTTATTTTTTCAACAAGCTTATGTTATTTTCAAATTCTAACGTGCCTCCAGTCTTCTTAAAACAAGTGTATCAATAAATTTATATTCACACTAGGTCCTCAAAATCATAGAAGAGACTGACAGTCAAAATATCTTGTTTTTTATACTAAAAACTTTACAAATAAAATGTTCGAGACCGTACCTTCAAGTTTTGTAACCAAAACTTGTTCTTCAAACTTTTCGCTTGTTGTTCAAATTGTGAGGCACCATATTGAAGAGCATCTGAAATATAAAAAATACATATACTGTGTATTAGAAAAAGGTCGGTCGTTCCATAAAAGAATGTCCATTACGCTTTCAATTACGAAGAAAAACAACTGAAAAATTTTCAGTTTCAGTAAAAGTTATAGATTGAGGAACCAAACGAAGAAAAAGATGCAATACAGAAGTTGGGTCAATAAATTCGTATACCAACAGTAAAGTAGTACTAAGTTAGTACTTACAGTGTGTCCTATATCTTTGTGTAAATTAATTTAAAATATTTTAAGTGGGTTAGGTACCTGCTCTATCATCCAGTTCAGATAACTTCACGTCTCTCTCCAACACTTTTTCATAATTTGTTTTCATAATATCTACCACCTGAAAACAAATAATGCAATAATTTATAACATTTATTTTCATTGATAAAACATTATAATACTCGTATGTCAACATGCAATTGTGAACTCCATCAGTTTATAATATAACGCGTGAGATTGTAAACTAACAATCTAACTACGTCATATTATAATCTGATGGAATTCGTAAACGGTGACATAATAAAAGTAGTCCAGTCAGTGAATGCTTTAACGACAACGGCTAAGGGCGTGGACTTTTGATAATAATATGTTCACCTCCTAACTAGTCTAAATAAAGTCCTGAAGTCAGAAATTGTCGCTCACCTAGCAGTATAATGGCACATTTACAAAAAAAGCGAAATTGAGTTTTTACGGCCTAAGTGTTTAAGAGTGTATAATTTATAAAGTGGTAAAACGGCACGGCGTTAGTTTTACTATTTGTCGAGATAGGGCGTTCAGTGTCATTGTAGCACTTGCTACGTTCCCCCCGTTTCCGCGCATAACAACGGCTTATTTGTCAGTTGTGCGGGGCGCTCCGCGAGGTGCAATCTTTTCTAAATCTGTGTTGGCGTAAGTGGCAAATGTGACATTTTATTAACTTAGTAAGTTAGTAGAAAAACGGTACATTTGACAAGAGAAGAGTCATGATTAAACTTTATTTTATTTGTTATAGTTTGATGTTGACTATTAGTCCAGTCAAATTAGACATGAACCCTGCAATAATTCGCATACAGCTGAAAATTGGTACGAATGTTCGGAGCACCATTATGAATTAACTGTGAAAAGTCCCCATCGATCCGACGTGTGCTAAAAAAAAAATTTAAGGTCAAACTTAAAAAATATGGGTTTTTGAGATTTTCAGCCAAACGGTAAGTTTTATCACAAAAATATGTATGACAAGGTTTAAGGCCATACAATTATCTATCAAAATTGTCTATACACTTTCTCCTAAGAGTCAGCGTTTCTGAGATTCGATGATCCGAAGAGTCAAAAAAGTGTTTTCTTCATAACGGTCTTACACATAAATCCAATGTGATATCGCCTCGTGCCACGACTCAGCATTGTATCATGATGTGTTGTCGACGTCGAATATAAAATGATTAACCTCAATGTCATTTGTCATCTTTAATTGTCGAAAAATGTTTGCAACTTAGACGAAGGACTGCACCGTGAGTTTCTAAGATACGAAGTTTTCGTGTCTATTATGTTTAAGAGCTCTTATATGCACACGTCACTACTCTACTTGTAACTCTATGGTCACTCTTTTAGCCCGGTCAAGTCAGAAAATCCAGGTTATAATAATTCGCATAGAGCTGAAAATTTGTGTGATTGTTGAGAACACCATCCTTAATGAAATGTCAAAAGTCCCCAGCGATCCGTCATTTGAAAAAAAAATTTACGAAGTCCAAGTTTTTTGCATCATTTTACAACTTTTTTGCATCAGCTCTATGTGAATTATTATAACCTGGACTGTCTAACTTGGTCGGGCTAAAAGAATGACCATAGAGTTACAAGTGGAGTAGTGACGTGTGCATATAAGAGCTCTTAAACATAATAGACACGAAAACTTCGTATCTTAGAAACTCACGGTGCAGTCCTTCGTCAAAGTTGCACCCATTTTTCGATAAGTAAAGATGACAGACGACATTGAGGTTGATTATTTTATATTCGACGTCGACAACACATCATGATACAATGCTGAGTCGTGGCACGAGGCGATATCACATTGGATTTATGTGTAAGACCGTTATGAAGAAAACACTTTTTTGACTCTTCGGATCATCGAATCTCAGAAACGCTGACTCTTAGGAGAAAGTGTATAGACAATTTTGATAGATAATTGTATGGTCTTAAACCTTGTCATACATATTTTTGTGATAAAACTTACCGTTTGGCTGAAAATGTCAAAAACCCGTATTTTTTAACTTTGACCTTGAATTTTTTTTTTAGCACACGTCGGATCGATGGGGACTTTTCACAGTTAATTCATAATGGTACTCCGAACATTCGTACCAATTTTCAGCTGTATGCGAATTATTGCAGGGTTCATGTCTAATTTGACTGGACTATATTTCTTAACGAATCACGAGCCAAATCGATACCTCTGGGCTCAAAGGTCGTAAAGGACAAAATACCGAAAATGAGTTTTTTATACAGTTGTACTCAGAATTTAATTCTCTATCAAAAAAATTTGTTTGTCGAAATTCTCAAAAAAAGTGCCTTTCGACCCATCATATTTGATAAGCTAAACAGAATTCATAGTGAAAATTGGGATGTAAATACCATTTGATTTTTTAGTACAGTTAGCATGGTAGTAAAGAACAAGTAAACACAAATTTTTGGGCGTATAATGTACATGTAGTATAATATATTGTCCTATACAACCCAAATTTTCATATCAAAGTCTAAATAATTTGTCCTTTACGCCCTTAGATTATCTAAACAAATATTTTAAAAATCTACAAAGAGAGGATATTAAAACAACTGAGTAGGTAAATTTTATAGACGTTTCTTATTGTATTTAAGTATGTGCGTTTAGAACAAACGAAAGAACTAAAAAATCATCAAAAATATGTAATAAAACTATTTTAGAGTGTAACGTTTATGTGATTTGTACATAAAAAAATGATGAAATCTATCCACATCGGGTATAGTAATGATGCTTTTTATTTTTCTCATATTTGACGAAACTAGGTATTTGTCAGGTAAAAGATAATTAAAAGAAGATCTAACAAAATGAAAACATGCTATAAATTAATAACGTATTACCTAATTAAGTTAGGATAGTCATCATACAAATTTGAAAAATGAAAGAGCCAGATGAGTAAAGGAGTCACCTTACTGTAGTACCATAAGGTGTCATTATTACCTGACTGTTGTGTTTTTTCGAGTGTATGTATGTTTTGTATGCATAAATCACACAAATGCTACGCTTTACAATTGTTTNTTATTCTGCTAGGTGAGCGTTGTGTTCCACGCATTTCTCTCTATAATGCTTTATTGACTGGACTAAGATTAAAGTAAACTTTTCACCAAAATTGCAGTATTATTAAAGTGATACCTCATCAACTTGCGCTTTAGTCATCTGCATCTTCTTTTGCGCAGCGATTTGCTGCGGGGTCCGTGGCCCCCCGATGATCTCCCCATCGGGCCCCACTTCTGGTTCTGGGGGGGCCAGCCCGGGGGGTCCATTGCTGCCTTCTGCGGCCCTGGAAATAACAAGATGCTTTTCATTAACGAGACCAATTATGTTGTACTCGTATGTAGGATGATATCGGACTGTATACTAACGTATTATGCATATAAATAGTATATGCATAATATGTTAACATAGGCTAGTGTCGGCTTCATACCCCATTTACCTAACAAGCTGTATAACATAAGATTTTAAACTTTCGCGTTCCATTTCAACAAAAAAAAGTCTGCTTGTGACCACGGCTGCAGCATCGCAGCCGAAACGTCAAGCCGTGAGTACATAATGTAACTCATTAATAAACGTCGCGTTAAGAGCCGTGTTCTACTATTTCAGTTTTAAGCTGTGTAACTTCATCAAAAATAAAAAGTTATATGCTTTATTATTTTGCTTTACTTAAAACCTCAATAACGTATCAAATATACTCATTTAACTTATCAATTTCCATTAACTACAAGGTTCTAGTTCAAGAGTTATTTGCAATGTCATCCACAAATCAATACTGACTGACCTATATTGTTTTATATGAACATTTATCGACTAACTGTGGTGTCCGTGAGAACGGCTGTATGCAGTTTATTGATTTTGTTGAAACCTTGTGTGATTGTCACTGTCATGTTGTGTAACTGATTAAGTTATTGGCGCAGATTTGGGTGATAAACTAATTTAGGATATAATTTGGGATATACCAATTCGTATGATAAATATTGTCATTGTTTACTGTCTGTCTGTACCTAGTCCCACGTAAAACACTAACCATTATGAAAAATTCCAAATACACTCTACATCAAATAAATCGCACCTTCCGCGACGCGAACTTTAAAGATTTTCTTCTGGCACAATCATGGTGCCCCAACAATATTGGTGTTATTTGAAAGCCCAATAAATATCCTTAAAGAAAAACACATTTAATTTCTTAATGAATGATTAACATATACCATAAATGTGACTTGAAAAAAGACCCCACTTTGGGCTTACCTCTGGAATCAATTAGACCTAATTTTATGGTTATAAAACCAATTAATGATCTCACGTGTCCTCTTTAACAGATAAATAGCGATTAATCCCAACTTAACAGTTTTATAGCCATAAAAGTTGGCTCAAGCGTAACTACCTATTTTTTGAAGAAGTGACTCTAAGTAGATCCTTCTACAGACACATTTTTGGGGTAAAAACCTTTCCATTAATGAAATGAAGTATAGAACTAGGTTTTTAAATGGTGCCAATATTGGTGGGAAGTGGGGATGCATACGTTTGAAAGTGCTTGTCGCGTAGGTGCGATTTATTTGATGTCGAGTGTATTTTACATATTGAAAAATGGTACTCTCAGTATTTTTAATATTATAACAAAATTCAGGATGTTAGGTTCCGAAAATATGCTAGATCTAGATCTAACAGTACCACATAATTTCATACGATAGTAATTTAAAAACAGTCAAGGCTCGTATACCTTTGGTTCCGCACATTTTCATCATAAATTATTTAAAGAGCAAGTACAACCTTCAGGAAAAATAAAAAAAAACGTTAATGGAAAATGTGAAGTGTGTAGGCTTCAAATATTTTTTTACAAATAGAAAATGACCCCCAAAATAAGCTCACTAAAACTACTATTACTTTTTAGCTTTACGTTATTACCAAAATATTTAAAACCCAAAACGTATGATAAATACCAGAGTCTTTTACAGCTGACATCTTCTTTATATCATCAAGGTTGTTTGCCAACCACACCGATCCATATCCTTGGAGATGTGCCAAATTACGTTTCTATAAAACGCAATGGCGCAAACCTTCGTACCATAGCCTAAATATCAGGGTGTGATAGAGGCATAAGCAATAAAAATCTGGGGCGACTCCGTTATAACAGTTTTACATGCCACATTTAATAATTTATAGCTTAATTACGGAGAAATTACTACAGTTTATAGTAGAAGTTAAATGCTTTGTTTGTTAGTCATTTGCTTTTTTATTAGCACGCTTACGCCGGTATTCACAAACATTACTATGAGGTCTCACAGTGCGCGTGGACGCACAGGGTGACACATGACATCACAGAGCTCTATTCAACGCTGTGCGTTGGATTTGCTGCTTCACTCAAGCAAGCATCGTTTGTGAATACGGGCGTTAGGTATTGGAAGTTCAGCGTTTTATTCCGAGCTTGAATGAAATTATTTAATCTAATACTATGAGAGATCAATTTTATTAAAATGTCTGATAATATATGAAGGAAGTCGCATAAATTTTCAAATCTAAGAAGGCAAGTAACTCTAAATAACTAATAAAATTGATGGGTCAACCTATAATTTCCAAGCAATTACTTGCCAGAAAGAGTCACAAGAGGCGATTTCTGCCGAGAGCAGTCTCAATGGTTCATTAAGTTGGAGAGAGACTCGTGGCCACGATCAAGTGGTAGTAGAGCCAAGTTTTTAAAAATGAGCTTACCTAATTTAACTTACAATGCTTTTGTTCTGTGCTGTCCAAAAGTAGGGGTCTAAATACACTGGACCGCAAAGAAAAATGATCTGATAGAAAATCTTCAATATCTTCAAAAGTTTCTGACCCTTTGCAGTCCAGGGTAGTTGTAAGTATCAAATTTACAAACCATTAATAATAATTGTAGTCAATATTTAAGCGAATAAAATAAATACATCCTGTCAACTAGTTAATAAGGCGTTTCTCTCCTAGTAATAAGTTAATTTTCTTTAAAACACAATATAATAACATTCAAATAGGTCAACTAAAGGAATTAAACATTTTGGCAAGTGCTGAAATGAATTGCTGCAATCAAGTCAGACACCACTATCTGGAGGTTTAAAGATAAAAAAAACATAGTGAATATAATATCATTAATTCAGGGGCAGTTTACTAGTTAAATATTCATCCTTTTCGGTAGTGACAAAAACTAACATAACTAAAAAGATTTCTTTTGCCGCATTATACTTCATTTCACAATTCACAGATGCTGTGGATTTTAAACTTTTAAAATTTCTTGTTCACAATATTTTTTTAACAATAATTTATATAGGTAATTGAAGCACCTACTTTCAAAACAACCAAACACCGCAAAAATGCCGCACCGGCATTATTTGTTTACATTCGACACAAAGACTTTTACGATACTAAACAACTAATTACTATAATCTAAAGTGAAGTACTTACATTATATCTTTCCCTTTTCAGCCGTTCACACAAGAAAGCTACAGGAACAAACTATAAACTATTATTGTTGAGCTTACAGAGCTTTTACTGCATGGTTCAGAGTCCGACTGCCGCAAAGCTCTCGGCCGCAGTAACGTCAAGCGGAAAAGTGTTACGGACATCGCCTGTTGAGCTTTTGCCAATTTTAATTGATTTTCGTAGAACTTCGTAGCTTTCGTAGGTTTTTCAGTATGTGAACAGAAGATGGTGAATAGCTTTACAGAGCGTGGTTCAAGTTTATAATTGGTATAATAATTTAAACATTATAATTCTTTTATGCCTATGAAATAAGACAGACTCTTCTTGTAATTCATACAATTATTATGCTTAAATCCACAATTGATAATAGAAACTATGCCCAATTGACTTAAAATAAAAACTGCTATCAATCCAGAAGATTAACAATCATAGGTTTACTAATAAACCAATTTTTTTTAAATGAAAATTAATTTGAAAAGTTATTTGTTTATTTAATATGAAAACTTATTTGTTTATTTAATATTCAAAATGTACGAATTGTTGGTACTCTTTGAGCGTTTCATAATGAAAATTAATGTGTCAATTTCAATTAATTCCCCAGTAAACAGGTTAAGCTTTTCTCTCCACCAGTACACCAACAACACAGTACGCATGCGCGGCTCACTGCGTGTATGAGGCCCATCGATTTTGCCCACCCGTGGGGTAGGTCCGACCTGGAGCTCAATGGGAACTATATGTGCAGGATACAGGACAATTTTATTGAAAAATCGTACCTATTGCGACTACATAAAGTGCTAATATTGATGTACCGTCTTTACATGTACATCCCAATGTTTAATGAATGGATATGGATTGTTATCAGCAGATGTTATAGATTTGGATATTGGATGCAATTGATAACACAGGCCATGGAATAGGTATTGTATACTGGCTCTTTTATGTAGTAATGGTATGGGACTTTGGGTGGCGAGCTGGAGTCGAGTCGCTAGAGCTGGATTACCAGAAGCACACTCTATTCGTTTCAGTTGCATGAAGCATATTTATTACGTCTGACTTTAATTTGGTTACAAAAGTCGAGTTACTATTTTTGAAATGCAAGTGATTACCCAATTAAGCTACTTTTGTTTTTTAACTAAAAATTACAACGCAGATAGTTTTTTAATTTATTCGGCCATGACTAATTAATTTACCGCAGCAGGGCAATAATGAACACTGAATTTTGAAACTTTAAGCTATAAGTTATGTTATTCTAAGAGTAGGCGCACACCGTTGATTTTTCGTCGGCCGATAGTTTAGTCGGGCAGTTGATCAGTATGGGCATGTACCTATGGGAGTGCGCACACTACGCCGATTCGATTTGGCCGATTCTTCTTACAATTTAAAATCGGGCACAACTATCGGCCAACTAAAAATCAACGGTGTGCGCCTACTCTAATATATCAATTTCGATTTCAGCAATAAAGGTACCTACTCATTGTCACCAAAATTTAAACAAAGAGGATGCGTTTGCACAAGAACTCCCGGCTAAAACAGTATAACCACCTTCCTCATGTTGTAGTTCTTAAGCCCGCGCAACAAAGTTCAAAGTTGACTGCACTTTTAAAGGCACCTTGTCCTAAGACCACCGTCCCAAAAAAGTTTTTCCTGTAGCTCTTAAGTCAGAGCAAGAAGGTTGATAATGTATGCAGATGTTATTACATGTTTGTAGGCACCTCGTCATACCCATACAGGCTAATGCGCGCCCCGCGTGCTTGCTCACAATAAAACAATAGCTTTTCGTGTAGAAATAATAATGAGGACATGATTTTTTTTCTGTGATTTTAAATTAAAGAGAAATGAATGCATAAAAATTGGTTCTAACATACGAGTAACATAGAATGTTTAATTGTTCCGTAATGTTTACTTATAGTCTTGTGCGGGTTGTAAACCAAGAGCTAAGCCTAATTTATTGCTCAACTATGGAAACCTGCGCACTTAACTTGTAAATTCGTAATTTGACTTAGAAACAAAAAATACACGTGTAAGTATGTCCTTCCTCCTCCTTCTCTTTTCCTTTTTTGGCATACCTTTCTTTTGTTAAGTAAACGCAGTGTCCATGAAATAATAATCTACCAACAATAAAATAATATTAAGTACTTACCTACTGGATTTTTTTTTCATCAAGAGAGCTTTTCCAGGATCTCGGAGAATGTTTTCTTTCTCCGCGAATTTATTACTTACATGGTTCTACCACTTCACCTTAACGCTAAATTACACGCACCACATCCACACAAATCTGTCATATGATAAATACATTAAATATAAATTTTATAAGGCCATTAAAATTAGGGCGGTGAGGCTCGCGGCAAATTGTTGTGAGAGGCGGCGCGCGCGCACAAAGGGGCCGCCTAATCAATTGCTCTACGGCGGGCCCGTGCGGCCGAGACGTAGAAGTGGATAAGTATGAATTTAGAAAAATGGGGATTAGAAAAAAATTGG
The DNA here is from genome assembly GCF_004193835.3 of Ostrinia furnacalis. Taxonomy (NCBI): domain Eukaryota; kingdom Metazoa; phylum Arthropoda; class Insecta; order Lepidoptera; family Crambidae; genus Ostrinia; species Ostrinia furnacalis. The sequence continues at coordinate 173,372 of NW_021131993.1, forward strand.
GAAATGCCTGATGAGGGAAATAAAACATTTGTCGTTTTTATTCAAGTCTTTTGTAAACTTTTTCATTGTGGAGCTTAAGAATTAATATGATATCACGAATTAAAATTCATTAAGCCCCCCATAATCAATATCCACTGATGCAAAAAATATTTTAATTTACAACAATAATCTTGCAAAGCCGATTTAGTGGAGATCTGCTCAAAACTACTATGATTAATTTGAGTAGCTAAACTGGATGCATTAAGTCTACAGCACGAAAAAATCAAACTGAGGCGCTTACTTAGGAAAAGCCTATATCAATATGGAGTCCTATAGTACCTATTGCATAATTTAAGCACAGATTATATTATAAAAATTTAGAAAAAACATACCCACTTAATTTCTGAATTTTCTTACTTACCCTATTATCGGCATCAGCAATCGGCGCTTAGTGCCCATTGCAGGCTCTTCATTTATTTTATTAGCAGGGCTCCTCAAGGCATCGTAACTCACTCCTCTAATGCATTTATTTATTTCAGCCATATCTTTAATTACGTGTACCCAAGGAATAACGAGAGCCTTCGTGGGACTACCCGCAAACACACTGTTTGCATTGAACGGCAAGTAATTAATTTAGATCGAAATCTGAAGGTAATGAGATCGTTGGCTTTAGCCTACGACCTGAGATATCTTTATGGAAGGACAAGGCTTAGAACTAAGAGATTAGTTTAGTTTAATATACGTAAATGAATCCACGAGGCTAATACTGCTACTTTAAGAAACTGTAATTTATAATTTCTTAGTTCTTTACTTGGCTAGGAATCAAATATCAGCCGCAATGAGAAAGATGATAGATGCCAGATTTGATAAAGAAACTCATAAACAGTGTGTCCATATCCAGAGGTGGAATTGTGTAAAGCAATCGTAATCATTTGACAGTTCATAACGTACGATAAAGTCAGTTGAACAAAGCGTTTGACAGAATAATCGTACGTTATGAACTGTCAAATGATTACGATTGCTTTACACAATTCCACCTCAGTTTTGTTCAATCGTGATAGGACTACGACACAAACATATCTTAGTGTAGCAGCCGCTATTACAAACTGTCTGTAATATTGGCAATAAACGAGTCTTCTTTACTTTACTTCAATTTCATCAGTCTCAGTTCACTCTCTGACAATCAGATGTCAGAGTTTAGATCAAATTGGAAACAATAAACAAACATCTCTTATTATTTCCACCTTAATTGTTCCACCTGGTATTCAATCCTCCAAGTCAAAAGGGTCTCACTCTTAGTTATTGGACTCAGTGGTTGGTCATCTAGCTCAAAATTACGAAATGATGAAAAACCAATCATCATCATTACCTACTTCTGCTAAAGTACGTCCACTGCTCAACACAGGCTTCCCTCAATGTTTTTTTTATGCAGAACAAGGCAAGTATTTGACCGCAATCGCATCTGATGTTCAGTGAGATGCAGTCTAGGATGGTACATATCTGCTTTTTAAGTGCTTAATCACTCTCGTTTAGATTTAAATTTCAGATTCTGGTGATTTTGGACCAGACCAATAACTGATCCAAAAGTTGACCTTTCAAAAACCGAAGGTCAAGCCCAGGTGCTCCGACATTCTACATACAATTAGCTCACTTAACCTGCAACTAGGCGTTGTATTGTAAACATGCCCCGTCTTTGTCCCGCGAGTTAACATGTCCAAGCTAAGTGCTGCGCGATCCTTGTTAACTGCTTAGGTTAACAAGGGGACGGCGGTGTTTACGGCAGTTATTGGTATAAGGTGGTAGCGTCTCGCTATGGGGGGATGGGGCAAGGTTGAGGCTGGGACGGGGATAAATTGAAAATATGATTTATCGCGTCAACGGATGGCTTGAAAGGTAGCTGCTAGCTTTTGCCCGCGGCATCTACCACGTGAAATTTAGTTTGTCACAGATCGTCTTAAATAGCCTATATGTTATTCTAGGTTATGGGTTATAAACAATAATACTGTAAAGTTTCATCAAAATCCGTTCAGTTTTTGCGTGAAAGAGTAACAAACATCCAGACATCCAAACAAACTTTCGCATTTATAATATTAGTAGAATGAACACACTGGCCCGTATTACAAAAAGAATACTACCTTATTATAGAAATATATCCTAATGAAGATCTTGGGAAGCACTTGGATGCGATCAACCCGTAAATACTTGGGGGAAGCCTTTGGACTTTAACCAGTGGAGGTCCTTTGGTTCACACGATCTGATGTATGAATATACCTCGCCTATAGATTCAATTTGTGTTTAGTGGCGATCCTTGGGAAGGATTACGTCCAGCAGTAGCTACCATTGGTCCGCTGACTTTTATCTCTTGTAACTTAACCCACTATAAAGTATCGTAATTAAATATTTACACAAAAATATTTTATATATTAATGAACGTACAGTATATTTATCACCAGCTTTAAATATTTTTAACATAACAGGATGTAAATAACTAAAAAAAATCCATAAGACTGCGACGAGTACAATAGGTACCTTACGTCATTTGTGATCTTCCATTTGCCCCTGGTAATTTAGGGAAAGTCAAGCTCCTGCAGTGGAGACTAAATGACTTGATATTAATGACCAGGTCAACATCAGTTAGTGTGAAAAGGTACATTATTAAATAGGTTGGACTAAACTAAACCAAAGTAGAATGGTAGTCTTAGGCCGAGTTGCTCCACCTAACTTTGACCGAAACTATGACGATAACCGAAGCTTTTTGTATGGAGTTTGACAGATTTTTGACGTTTGTCAAAGTTAAAATAAGATGGTGCAACCCACCCTAAGACATCATACAAAGCATAGCACTCCTTCTGGCGCAGTCAGGTAAATATTTTTCATAATAATATGAAAGCTGCAATACTCGTAGGTGTGTACTTATATTTGTAAGAACAGTTGTGGGAGTTACTATAGACCTTATATGTATAGGCTTCACTATGGAAAGCTATGTAAAACGAACGAAATTATGGCATATCAATACCTAATTATTTAAATTTGCGTCATTAATTCTTTTTAAAATACCGTCAAACTGCCTTTCCGAGTAAAGTGCCCGTCCTTTTAACATAGCCCAGTAAACTGTCACCCGCGGTGCCTGTCAAATTTCGGCGGCGTCTTAACGGGCATTATCACGGGACTGGTAACTCGCGGTAATAGGCTGCGCGAGCGCACGGCATCTGTCCAAACAGCGCACGAATGGAAACTGTATCAGTGTGTGCAAACACACCCATTGTTGGGACTGGACAAGAGCTTCCGTTAAAGCGGGCGCTTTTTGAAGGTGTCAGTTTTGTGAAATTGCACTTTTGACTATAGTTTGTTGGAAACTATTTTGCTCCAATACTTCAAATATGATTTTAAACGAAATTGACAACTACTTTTTTCCCGAGTAGTATACGAGTAAAAACTTACAAAACTTTATTCCACGCTACATAAAATCCCCATTAACATTACTTAACACAACACATCAATCTATTTTTCCTTATTAGTTTTAATAATGCACTACAATAAGTAGGTATATGTTAAAAAAAAATATCTACTTACCGGTATTTTTCATTGCGACGGTTTTTGATTTATTGGTCGGCAGTCACTGGTGATTGTCATACATCAGATTTTCAGACAAGAGAACGTCATGTTATACGCTAGATCCTAGGCATTTGTTGTAATGTGCTATTTTGCTACAAAATTGTTTAGTCTGTTGTGATGGCTGTACTATAAATCCAGTTATATGAGGGTAAATTGATAACATTATCCTCTAATTCTATCTCTATCCCATTTCAGATCGAAGTTGCGGCTATTAACGCGGCTAAAGCCTCAGAGAAGTTATCTAAACCCAATAGCGTCCTGTAACAAATTAATCGCAACGGATAGTCGGTCAAGGATGTGCTGTTTTCTGAAAGTGGCATTGCTAGTGTAGAAACACACCCCCAACCACTAAATGAAATTTTTCTCAGTTGATTTTGTCCTACACGCATATTATTTGGAAAAGCTTTAGGTTCGAAACTCTTTAGTTAAAATGTTATTTATCTTGTAATTGGTGGAATCAGATTTCTTAAAAAAACATTAAAAAGTTCAAGCACCAGGGTCCTGTGGCTTATTTTTGACAGAGTAATTAAAGAGCAAACTTCAACTTAAAGGTATGATGATGATGAGGTACATAAGGAGGCGTTTGGAGTAAAAAAAGTATGACTATTCAGGCGCGAAAATGTTAAATACAGAGTTAAGAGTGTAGAGATGACAATGTTCCAATAGCCCAAGGGTGTCGGCATACGTAATGCGGATTTGAAAGTCAAGGAAAGCTTGCTATGTCCCCTTTAATGGCATAACTATTGTCATAAACCCAATCTTAACACAAACATTTTAGCCAACTTTCTTCCAAGTTGCGTTAAGTCAAGCCTTAGTTAAGATTATATTTCTCAAGGTCCAATCCAGAGGCCTATATCCTCATAATAAGCCATCGCACAATTTAGGGGCGCCCGCTATAAGTCTCGCGGCGCGCGGTCGTTTGTTCGCGGCGTCCTCACTATGGGAGGTCCACTACGTCTGCGCTTGCACTGATCAATTAATCTTGAGAAATGTTAGTTTTTTCTCTGGTTACGACGTTATGATGGCTGACTTATTGTCCAGATTGTCGGGAGTTTCTGTGTCAATGTATTGATTAAGGGTCGTAGCATGCAGAAGTCACATGAAAAGCAAATCATACAGATGTAGATGAGGGTCCATATTTTATAGGCTTTATACCTACCTAACTAACCACGAATCAGGCCAAGACCACCAAGAAGATGGGTGGGTGAAATAAAGGCCATTGCTGGAGGTGGATGGACAACAGTTGCAGGAGATAGAAGAGAGTGGAAACAGTTGGAGGAGGTCAAAAAAGGCACAGAGACAAGTGTCAATTAGCATAATATTATACTCAATCAATTTTAAACTCTGTATGTCTGAATAAAGGCTAATATTATTTATTATTATAACCACGAATCATATATAGTGTCCGACCGAATATGGATTTTCAGCCGAAAACGGAAACGAAAACGAAGCTTCGGCTGCAGTCTCATTTTCGGCCGAAAACGAAAACGAAAACGAAAATGACCTTCAACTCTTAAATTTCAATCTGAAATTATGTAAAAACTTTGAAAACCGTTAATGTTTTGACCAAAAACATGACGTTTGACAGTTGATTTTGATAAGGATTGATTAAAGAAAACCGGCATTAAAACACAAAAAATTTAATCATGAATTCTTAGTAAATATTATATCCGGTGTATATTGAAATATTGGGAAGTGAAGAAGAAATAAAGGGTGTCCAGTGGGAATTTTTCAACTTCAAAAATGAATACAAATAAATTTTTTTTTTTTAATTATTTATTACAAATGCAAACTGGAGTTTAACAATGCGAATTTATTTTTTTATAGGCAATGTCTTAGATGATGCCCGTTTTACTATAGGCACTCTCACAGCCGGACCCTTACATTCACAACTATGCGAGGGCAAATCGCGCTAATAATTTTCCTACAACTTCACGGCGGATATTTTCTTACAGAACCTGAATTATTTAAGGATTGTATGCTGTAAACTATTGACTTGAGATATCCCCACAAGAAAAAGTCGCATGCATGGTGTGAGATCTGGTGACCGAGGCGGCTAGGGTATGTCCCTGTACTTGCTGATCATTTATTTGAAAAAAATAGTCCTTAGTGTCTCCATCGAGGTAATCTCCGTGTGTGGTGAAACCTGAAATAGAGTTACGTAGTTGACCGGGATGCAGTTGCAGTTGTGGTATCAGACATTCATCGATCATTCGACAATACATTTCAAATACTTATTGCTCAACTGCGAACGCTCTGTAGGCTCCCGACCAGTGACTCATGGCGTATTTCAAATCCGCATTAGACTCTATTTTGAAACAATTAAACTTAATGAAAACTCTTTGGTTTTATTTGTATTCAATTTTGAACTTGGAAAATTCTCGCTGGACACCCTTTACAACGTAACCTCACTTCACAACTTCAAAAGAGTGTGACAATACCCGCGTCCGTTCAAGTCTGATTGGAACCATGAGTGCACCAGATTCACTCCCGAAGATATCGGAATGATAAACGTCACCATCTTATTCACGCATTTCTGATATTCGGTTTGGCCGAAGCTTCGGCTGGTTTTTGGCCGAAAACGAAAATATGGCCGAATGTCCATTTTTTGGCCGAAAATGGCCGAAAACGAAAACGAAAACGAATATTCGGTCGGTCACTAATCATATAAGGGACGCCTATGACATAGCCTGACCGCTTAAATGAGAAAGAAAGCTCAGAGGAAATGTAATCTGGCTACATTTAACTCACTTCGTTGACGTAATTTTGGCTTACAAGTCACTGCGACTCTGTTCTTCTCAATTGCCTCTGGTAAATTAGAGAGGACTATGATCCTGCATGATGATGATGATGCATACGAGCTACAGTCGTCATGATGTTCCCGTGGTAGATTCTGCCTAAGTCCTCCAAAAAATCTACCAATTTTTCATATCACCTTTAAGTTTATTAAATCCTCTTCAACGCTTTATGTGAACTGTTAAGATTTAGCTTAGCTGCAGCACTGAAAGATAAATGTGTTGCAAAAATAAATAAAAATAATGTTTTATCATTTCTTTTCTCGTAGATTAGTTAACTGAATGGTCTACGATTTGTCAAGTTTAATCAAATGCCCTTAGCAAATAATGATGTCAGAAACAAAACGATAGTGTTTAACGATAGCGCGAGTAAATGACGCCCGGCGAGCGTAAAGACGATAGGCGTATCGCGAAGAATAACACGGCCATTGTTATGGGCCGGTCGAGCGCCGGTGACGTGTCGCATCTAAAGTGGTTTTACAGGGAAATTCATGTAATCCCTCTGAGGGGGTACCATCGGTTCTCATTTCTTTCATACTTGATGGCCGCTGTCTTCACTTTTGGACGTCGCTTCTTGTATCATATACATAGGCAGCCTAGACCATTGGTTCCCAAAGTAGGGGGCGCGCCCCTTCAGGGGAGGCGCAAAAACCTTTAAAAGGGGGCGCGGGCCATCTGTGTACTTAAGTATACAAAACCTGCGACCGCTGAGAGAATGCATTCCAGACTGCTCGAAACGACCTATAAATAATCTTGACTGTACCCCTCCTCCAGGGCGCGAAATTTATTGGATGGTCGAAAGGGGGCGCGTCTCAAATAAGTTTGGGAACCAATGGCCTAGACAATTGACATACTTTTATGAGATTTCACTTAATTTTTGGACTGATTGATTCATTAGAATCACATCTAAATCCTGTTTCTACATCATCATCATCTTCATGAGGTCATTTAGCCTCCAATGCAGGATGAAGACCCTCTCCAATTTACCAAATGCAAATAGAGAATTTGACTTACGCTCTCCACCTTGAGGCCTTTTCTATAACTAGTTATTTCTCTGTATAATAATATACTTGACGTTTGTGAAACTAAAATACCTGACGTCAATATTTACTTGTATCATTTTTCCGCATTTAACTGACACATGGAAGTATGATCTACTGAATTAAACGAATTAAATAAAATTAATAAATAATTTGTGGGGAGCCTTGGTAAAGAATAATGCATGTGCCAGTGGATATGCGCAAAGCTGCATTTCCCAACGTATAAAAAGATAAAAACACATGTCCCCACCATAAAATCTTTTATAGAGATATACTTACGTGGTGTATTTTTATACTTTGAAATCGAGAACCAACAGTACCGCCGCAGCCCGCTTATGCGTCTTCATAAAGATAGCTGCGCGCGCGCCGGCCCATTACAACGCAGTACAATACCCAATTAATAACTCGCGTATCGCCGCACTAGCTCACCGACCGGCAGTGTTTTATCCATAGAGGTTAATTGAGAATTGATGGGGTATTCAATGTGAAGGACCGACATGTAGTTCAATTTTGCGTACGTTAATGTAACAGTTTTTTCTTATCTGTGAACGCGCTGCAGAATATAAATATAGAGCGAGGATAAGCTTGGCAGATGTGGGGAGTTTCAGAACCTTTTTCATACATCATACTGGTTTTCGCTTGCAGCTGCTGCGTACATAAAATTTATGTCTAACATAAGTATTTTTTATCGCTAAGCACAGTTTTATTAGACAGTTTGTATAATACAAACACGGTCATCAAATCTAAAATAACTAACACACACTTTTATTTTTTAGCAAATGAATTTATAGACGATTTTTCTTACGTCTAACCAAGAATGGTTGAGATGGGTTTCACCTAGTCATTTTTTAAATTATGGTTTTGTGAAGTAGCAAAAATAAGTTCAGCTGAGAGCAAAGCAGCTAAAACCAAATCCAAATGTGTACATCAAATACCTACCTACATTATTTTTCTTTCTTTTTTCAATCCTTTTTGGTTTGGTTGTCATAAACCTAATAATAATATTTTTAACCTGTCAGTTTCAAAGAGAATACCGTGTATCCTTTTTGATCTAATATATTACGTTCCTAGTAACCTAACACCTAGCGGCGTATTGACAAAGTACACGGTTGTATTTGCGCAAACGCATAGGGAGCGTGTCAGCATCGGACGTCAAACATGGCCAGTTTGCTCACAGGGCCTGCGACATCGAACTACTTATTCACTTATAGGAATAAGTTATAATATCCTCAATAATATGTTGACAGATGCAAGTGCCAGTCTGTTCAGGTGGAGATTCTTGGATGGCTCAAACTTGGAGTGCAAGTACGGTTTTGTTCCCCAGTCGATGAAGCACATGATGTGCCCCGCGTGCCCAAACAACTGCACGCAGGAAGATCAATGAATGCTACTGACAATGCCACTCTTGTAGCGGAGTTTTGGGATGACACTGTATAGGTTTGTTGTCAACACGACAAGAAGGAGATGCAAGTGCCCTGTAAAACATTTCTACGTTCTTAAGAAAAACCTATGCAATTTGCATTTATGCTTCTCCGACATGTATTTCTTTTTAATTATACTTTGAATTAAAGGGGATATTTTTTTAATATAATTTTATTTGAAAACTCTTTCAGCTGCCGCCGCTTCATATTTGCACACGTCCATTTTCACATGACGATATTCTGGAATAGATGAGATGAATTATTTTATTTTTGGGTAATTTCGGTAGACAGGGCACATTCTAAAAATGCATTCTGAAAGAACAAGCATCGTGATAAAGCGACTACCAAATCAAGAAAATCATTCAAGAGGTAGACCCTGAAGAAAATCATGAGATAAACTGTCAAGACTTGCAGTTCATAATTTCAGCCATAGGACGTCCACTGCTAAACAAAGACCTCCCCCAATCATTTCCATAAAGACCGGTTGGTAGCGGCCTGCATCCATCGCCTTCCTGCTACCTTTATGAGGTCATCGGTCCACCTTGCAGAAATCAATTTTCAATAACCATCCCTGGTGGAAGTTGTACAAGGTAACCCAGTAGGACAGCTAACTTTGACATAAACACAACTCACGTTTCTTGTCATCGCAATTGTATTCATAGAGGTCGCAGTTGTCGTTGAACATCCTGGTGATACCGAGCGAGTCCTGCCCGCAGATCGGGACGAAATCGTGCTGGCACTGCTCCGCCATTTTGCAGAAGTTTATAACCTGGAACAGATAGAAATAATCAATCATTAATGAAAGATTTCCAGTCCATTTTAATCGATTCAGCTTCAGAAAGTTTCAGATTGATGGGAGATTTTTAGTTCATCATTATAATCAAATCTGCTTTCTATTGTTTTCTCTTAAACTTTTAACTCTACGAGTATGAAGAATAAAATAATATGTATTTTACAAAATTGAGATTTAGTGAAACGTTCTAGCTACAAGACCGCCAGAATTACTTAGTACTGACTAACTGACTCTTATTCTGAGTTGCACCACCTAACTTTAACGATGACTATAACGATAACCAGTGCTTTTTGTATGGAGTTTGTAAGGTTTTTGACGTTTGTTAATGTTAAAATAAGATGGTGCAACCCAGTTTTTCTGTAACTGTACAATGTGGTATTTAAAAAGAATATAAAACTATTTTACCGGTTCTAAAGGAAAGAAGTAGTCCTCAGCTTCTATTTCAACATGAGCCCACACTTCTGCGGCGAACCCCAGAAATATTATACCTGAAACAAAACATTAACGTTCAACATTAAGAGAGAAATACATTTAATGGAGTGAAAGTGTAGATAAGAAAATTAATGCCTGCCTTGACTCTACCAACGACTGTTGAGGCCAAAGTATACGTAATAGCAATACATGATATTCTATTCTCTAAACAGTTATAAAGGGTGTCCCAAAATTAACGAAACTTTTAAATTTGCTACTATTTATGCCATAAAGTGTTGACAACCCTAAAAATAAAACAAATCGCACGGTATAATATAATCGATTTCTTTTTATGGGGTATGTATTTAAAAATGAATTAAAAGAAATTCAGCCACATTTATGCAGAATGGTCATGAGAAATTTCGACGAACGAGTGCATTGCTGCGTGCGTGTCATTTGTCCGATGTGTTATTCCATAAATAACCCTATTCTATGTACTTTATGATTCAATAAAAATAATACAATCAAAAGGCTAAATACTATGTTTTCTAGTTAATACAAAAGTTTCGTTAAGTTTGGAACACCTTTTAAAACTACAATCTTACTTGTAAATACTCTCCTAAATATCATATTAACTTGGACAAGCAACCGAACCAAGCCACTAATGTAATCTAACTATTGTCCCAGTGTTTGCATAGTTCTAACTCCCTGGAAGCAAAACTATGGCGGTGGAACAGGAAATTATTGTAAAACAAGCGAGTTATGCTGAAAACTGACATCTATTCATAAGCAGGGACTGTCAACATTTCTGCACATTTTGTCCTTATTTGCCTTCCCAAGTGGGACAATTTAAAACATAAATTAGAGCCGTGAGCATTATATGTATTAAGCTCATTAAAAGCATGCTTATTGACTGTGGTGGAAATTTTCAAACTTCTTTCGTCCACTTGTAATTGACAGGTGGCAATTAATGACAGGTAACGATTACAGTATAAGTACAGTACACATCAGACTATGCTACTTAGGATCCAGCTTTCGCTAGATGCCTATAATGATTGATTTTTATCTAAATCACAATAATGGCGATGCAAAAGATGAGCACTCATCAGGGGTCGCCAAATATTTGGTTTGTATTAGTTGTACACGCGACGCGAATACAATGGTTTAAATGCTTTAGAAAATATGTACGAATAAACTATATTATGTTCTCCAAAAGTTTACAACCTCTGCAAACCAAAGTATTTGTTGGTCACACATCCTCCGGAATCTAGAGCACTAGCCACCATAATGTGCACTCGAGTTTGGAACTACAGTAGGTATAGTTAATTCTAGAGCAAATAGATGGTAGTGTTGGGTTTTTGATAGTTAAGCGTTTGATTTTCTTCTTACAGTCAAATTATGGATATTGCTGCTCCCAACAATTCTTTGCCACATACCAAATTATATCACCACCCCTCCGGTAAGTGCTGTCATTGCATTTATAATGCCAAAATATATCACAAATTAATTATTTTTTTACTAGATAATAGAGGGTCCATATTCGGTTGCATAAAAAATATTGTCATAATTTAAGAGTGCATAAAGTTTTTTGGCATACTCATCATTTCGCATAACGTTCATACAGAATAAATCATAATGCATATTTTTTTTGCCATAACCACTTTTATTATAATAATATTTTAGTATATATTTTTTCTGTATTCTTGTTTTTTTAATAACGATTTCTAGGCATAACATTTATTGGCATCTTAACCAATGCCATAAATATTACCATTCATAATATACATAATTAACTTTTTTAAAAAATAAAACCGACTTCAAATGCGTGAACACAAAAAAAAACTAAAAATTAAAAATATTGCGTATAAAAAAGTTCATCCCCAATTTTCCACCCTTGGGGGTGAAATATTTTCTTCAAATTCGCATGAAACCACCCTTTTGATAATACCTATTCAACAAAAAAATAATCGTTCAAATTGATTTATAATCGGCGGAGATATTGCGTATAAAAAAGTTCATCCCCAATTTTCCACCCTTAGGGGTTGTTTTTTCTATTATTAAATTTAAATGGGACCACCCTTGAGATATTACCTATACGCCGAAAAAAGATTTGTTCAAATCGGTTCATAATTGGCGGAGTTATCGCGTAACAAACATAGAAAAAAAAAACATACGGGTCGAATTGAGAACCTCCTCCTTTTTTGAAGTCGGTTGAAAATACCATAATTTTAACAAATATGAAATATAAAAATGTTATACATATAAAATATAAGTTAACAAATATAAATAGACAAGCAAGCATGCAAACAAGCATGCAAGCAAGCAGCAAGCATGCAATCAAACAGCAAGCATGCTAGCAAGCTGCAAGGAAGCATGCAAGCAAGCAGCAAGGAAGCACGCATGCAAGCAAGCAAGCAAGCAAGCATGCAAGCAAGCATTAGGATTGCCTTATCTCCGGCGCTGCGGGAAGTGCGGTCCTTCCGCTACAGCGAGCGAGGACTGCACTCCCTCCGCGCCTCCGGCTTTTAAATTACACTCTAGTATAGGGCAGACTAGTACCACGTGGAAGAGACCACGGCCAGTCGGGATCAACATAATTTCAGACCAGGCAAGCTTAATGTTGTAAAAGAAATGTGGACTGTATAATATGTGCGTTATAATAGATAAGAGGGATTCGAAATCAAACAGAATGTATTTTCACGAGCTTAAGTTTTGTAAGAGACAGGACAAAAATTAAGAACAAAAATGACAATGATACAGAGAATTTAGTTTTTGCAAATCTATAGGCCGAAAGAGTATAAAGGTGGAAGGAGGATCGTTCGCAACATCACAAATACATAATAATTTACTCTTCAATGTTGGTTGCTCTTATAGACAATATTTATGACTTTAAATGTTATAAATAATTAAATTATGTTTATAGTATTTTATTAAAAACAAACTTTATGTATATAAAAATTATGTTCTTTACATTTATGATTATTTAAATTATGGTATTGAAAATTAGAGAAAGTTATTATTATGCCTAAGAAACCATTATGCATTTAGAATACTATGCATATCAAAGTTTATTCGAAAAAACTTTATGCAAATACTGTTATGCCAAACTAAATTATGATGAAAAATGTTATGCGTCTGAGAGGGCACCCGATAATAGACTGCCATAAGACTCAAAATCAGTTCCTCTATGGTTGAGGATTCCGGGTGAAGCTCGCTTCCACCTTCGGCTTGATCATCACTTACCATCAGGTGAGATACAAGCCATGAGCTTCCTCGTTGTGGATAAGAAAATAAATTAAAAAAAAACAGTTCGAAACGTAAAAATTGCAGTTTATTTAAATGCACTACAATACAGGTCTTTTGACTGCAATCACACCTGATGCATTCTAGGATGGTACATACCTGCTGCCCTGCACCGCCTTGAAGAGGCCCGGAGTAGTGTTCAGGAAAGTCAGTAGCAGGCAGCGAATTCCTATCTAATTTTTCGCATTATAAAAGAGCGAAAAGCTTAAATAGTGAAAGTTGAAATAGTTTCCAAATCTATATGTTATTATTCCCCAGTGGCTGGCTTCAAGATGAGAATGACAGTGTCTCCTCTGACAACTTTGATGAAGATGTAAAACAAGAGAGACTGAAGCAACTGGAGACACTGAGACGTTTATGGATACCTGACATTGTAAAAGTGTTCTTTGTATTTATTTTCCCAGAACAAAATAGACCAGTTCTGCAATCTAGCGGATACTTGTGTTCACGACACCATCCCGGTTTGTGGGAGGATGGGAGACGAGAAGAGATCCTTCCTGGATCTATGTGACATGCTGGAGTTTGCGTGTGACACTAATCAAGGTAAAAATGAATTGTCATTATTTTTTATCACTTGGCTTCGTAGTCACTTCATCAACTCGTTGGTAGTCGTGTTATAATTACAATGAACTCTACATTTAAGAATGTTAGGAGTAGGTATGACTTAACTACACCGGACTACTATAGGTACAATTAATTTAACGACTTCATATCCTGAAAACTGACACAGCCAAATTATTTTAGTTAATTATTTAAGTTGTTTTGGACCTTAAGAGCGTTGTAGCAAAAAGTTGACGTTCGAATTTTAGGTTTTTATTGCTTGACGTCGCGTAGTGAGTGCGCAAACTGCATTTATCTGTACAATTTCAACGCTGCGTCGACTAAACGATCTTAATCCGTAGTTGTATCGTACCTAAGACAGAGTACATCATACATAATAATAAAGAAATAATATAATTATAATTTACCTATTTGATTTTTTCTCAGATTAGACTTTTAGAAAAATCAAGTTACGTAATTAATGTATTTTTTACACTAGTAAATCCCGCGACAAGTTTTTAATCTTTAAATTGAGTAAAGTAATAAGTTGATGGGTTTGAAAGAATTTATGTTTTATTTTATTCTTTTTACAGCATCAAAAGCTTGTTTATGAAAAATATTTACTATTTAAATTTTACTTTTGACTTTTTAGTTTTTATGATGCGGGATGGAAAAATTAAAATTTATTCTGATTTTGTGACGTTTCCGCACATAAATATGGATAGGTTAAATAAATAGAATGAAATGTATGAAAACGAGCGTGCCATTTTTTAAACGTTATCTATAATATACACACACACACAACCTGTTATTTCCTATATTGCGGCCATGTTGTTTTCTTAAATCGTGTATTTATATTGCGTGTAAGTGTGTGCGTAATGTATGTGTAAGCGGCAATTTGTAATAATTTAGGAATTCTATACAATCCCTAGTCAATGTTCAATAAATACTTTACCTAGGCTAGGCAGTGTATGTAATTCCTAGGCATTGTATAGAATACCAGCTGGCCCACCGGTAATGTGTAAAGTAAACAGATTTTGATCATTATTATTTATGTACGGTTAGGGTGTAGCAACGGGGGTGCAGGACTTAGCCGAATAACCGAAAAATTTTGACGGATTTAGTATGGAGTTTGGACTTTTTAGAGTAGTAAAGGGGGTACTGGTCATTTTAAAAAACTAACTGATGCAAGATTTTACAACTCCAGATGTCAAAGAAAATAAAAGCTTGTAGATAGCTTTACAAAGGAATGAAAGATTTATGAAGAAAATAAAAAGTACTGTCTACGATACATTTGTTAGGCCGTGTTGCACCGTCTTACTTTAACATTGACATCAAAATCTGTCTAACATAAAACACCGGTTATTGTCAGTTAGGGTCAAAGTTAGGAGGTGCATCTCAGCCTTAGTGTATTTTAATTAAATTTAATACAAATAAGGATGACAAAAATAATCGATAAATGATCTCACTCGAATATTTCTTATCTGGGGGCACGGCAGTGCCCCCACCAAGTCGAGTAAAAAAGCGGCACGGCCGTACCATCCTTTTCTCGAAGCAATTCAGGCCATATTCGACCGCTTGTAACTTCGTTGTGGATAGTAGGTATACAAGATGTCGAACAAATGGTTACTTACTGAAAAAGTGCTTCATGAGACCTAGCAAACGGCATCAATAATATGTTTAAGAACGAACTGAATCTATTCAAAAAACCTATATTTCCAGCTTTCATACATTCAATACAGTTACAAACAAACACGAAATCAATGGTTTCTAAGAATTCTGAGTGCCTTAATGCCGTCCCCTTTATCTGTTTATTTAGTATTTATTAATTAGTATCTCTTGATGATATTGTAGCAAGTTAAACCTAAAATCATGTTTTCCGTAAATAATTTAAATAAGAATGCAATTTACGAGTTTGTTGTTTGATTATTATATATTACTCAATTAAAAATTTAAATTTAAAAAATTAACACTTCTAATATGGTAGGTATGGCTGGCGGCATACATTTAGTATGAAATTCGGAAACATTGAATTTTCGCATAGATCCAGTTTATTCTTTGACCTATTTATTGTTATTGTTTTAAAGAGCTCATGAAGCACTTACAGGAACAGTAAACAGTTTCTCGATATCTTGTATAATTAAAAATCAAGTGAAATCACTTATCGTTTCCACCCTGTACCTATACTTTTAAAAATAAACTCATTTTATACGTTCATTTGTATAAGTATCTACAATACAAATACCTAACCAACTTAGTTGACGTTTTATAAAACTATTTGTCTAAGTGTCATCGAGCGACCGCTGGTGGATTTGCCATTTACCTGACCTACCCCTTTATTACTAAACGTTTAATATCAGATGAATAGTTACGCACCAATTTCTTTCATTCAGTCGTCAGTAATTGAACTTTCGGAAAAACATGACGAAGCGTTGTGTGACCATACAGACGCTATTCAACTTTTATTAGTAAGGAAGAGTATATTTTATGTTGGTAGAAACACAATAGCATAGACTAATGTTTTGACACCCTGTTAAAATTTTTATTAGTCATTTATTTTTTCCTGACCAAACAGATACCATAATAATATCTTTTATCTATTCTACCCATATTCTGTAAGTAAAATAATAAAAAGTTTGAAAAGAAAGAAATTACAAGTCCGATTTACCTAAACAAATAAATTAAAAATACTTGCGGATCAAAAGTACTCAATCATACTACAATTTACGAAAAAATCACGCGTGACGCATATACGTCAGTGGGCAGTCAACTGACATAGACCCGGCGTCTACGAGTGCCAAAGCACGACTGATTTATGCCATTTGATGCACCCGATTTTATAGTATTTTCAAATTAATTTTTCATTTGAAGATTGAAGATAGATATTTTTTCTTTTTCACACAATAATAGTACTATGTTTCTTCTTAAGTATAAAGTAGTTTATGTTGCCAAATGACTTTTAGATTATGAGATGTGACCTGTTTTCTTGCAGTAATTTTCTCGAATTTTGACTATCTTAGACATGATAAAAATGCATTTTAATGAATTAAACATCAAAATTTTCTCAATACACTTTCTTCTTCAGGGTATGCTTATTCTAATGAATACATTCTATCTTCTTACTTAGAAATAAATTTGTTGTAATATTAGTTCAAAGTTGTGCCTTCGCGAGTTACCTGGAAATCGGGCTTTCGAAATTCGCTGTTTTCGTAGGCAAAAATCCAATTTGAACGAGATTTTGTCAATAGACATTCCGTAAAAACGTATGATAATTACGATGATATAAGTCAAAAGAAGCTATAACAATAAATTATATGACTAAAATCATTTCTAAATCTGCCAAATTCTCGATTTCTGCATGAAAAATGTGACAACGCTCTTAAAAACAATTGCGCAAAATCAACAAAGTCGGCAAAGCGGCTTGTAAAATCTGCATTTTTGGTGAACAACGGGACGATTTAAATGGTGATTCAAGAATATCCAAAGAAGGTGTGAAATGGAAGCAAGTGGTCGCAAATGGGGGTGAATGCACCCAGAACCACTTTAGGGCGGAAACTTGAAGAGACGCCGAATAACATTACTTAGTTTATGATAGAGCTTGGACTTGGATGATTCTCAACGATGTTTTTGGGAAAACACGTTTTTCAGGACTGAAAATTTAAGAGTACCTACCTACAAGCAAGTAAGCAATCGACTGTACGTCAGAATATAAATTCTTGTCGCAGAATCACACTTCAGCTACTACTATTACACAGTATTCAGCTGAATGTGCCGTCGTTTTTACGTTTATTACCTGTAAATGCCTACTCAAACTATACATAGATAATAAGGCAATGTACTTACTCGTACATACACTATTGCCTAAGTACCTACATGAATAAAAATCCCTACACTATTTGGCTCTAAGAGACTGTAAACCGAAAATATATAAAATATAATGTAAAATTTACATAAAACGTTAACCTTTGTTGTTTCGAACAAGCTAATATTCTAGTGGGCGTAACTAATCTGTGCTCCCATTACAACGCTTCAGACACCGCAGTTAATCCATAGACAAAGGTCTCTAAGACTGGCCATAAACAATCTTTAACCTCTGCCATCGACAACAAATAGAATGTAGTCCAAATCAAAGGTTTGTTGTTGCAGACAAAGCGGCTTTCAGTTTCGAAATAGAGTATAGAGTAACAAGCACTTGTTAATACTAGTTCTATATTAAAACACGAGGTTGGCCGCTAGCCAGTTAGTTATAAGATTGATGTGACCACTAACACTAGGGAATTTACTCAGCAGCCATAAATGGGTCCATGTATTTTTATATTACTGTTTACATTACATTCACAATATGTAGGCATAGTAGGATATTAAAGTTCAGTAACACCTGATGACGATGATGATGATGAGTTAGAAAAGAAAAAAGGCGTGGCAAAACTAAGGTCACCAATTAACCATAATTTGGGTTGATTTCACATATTTTATACACGAATATTATAATAATACTAAGTATATAAATAAGCTGTTAAACTCAAATTATGTAACAATTTTAGCAATAAAGTTTATTTATTTATTTATTTATTATTATTATTTATTTATATCGTACTGTATGTACGTCGAAGAAATACTACTCAATAGTCTCACGCTAAAACTACACTGTACCTCTAGTACGAAAAACTTTCGAGTTCGTTTCGTTTGCGTATTCAAAGTGTCATCGAAAAATTTTGTATGAAAAATTAAACAGCGCCCCCTATATTATAGCCGCCCTATTTAATTTTTCATACAAAATTTTTCGATGACACTTTGAATACGCAACGAAACGAACTCGAAAGTTTTTCCTACTAGAGGTACTGGTCATCACAAAAATCGGCCCACCTACGTTTTACAGGAAAACTCGTTTCTACTGACACAATCATGGTGCCCCAACAATATTGGTGTTATTTGAAAGCCCAATAAATATCCTTAAAGAAAAACACATTTAATTTCCTAATAAACGATTAACATATACAATAAATGTGACTTGAAAAACTTGAAAAAAGACCTCACTTTGGGCTCACCTCTGGGATCAATTAGACCAATTTTTATGGTTATAAAACCAAATAATGACCTCACGTGTCCTCTTTAACAGATGGATAGCGATTAATCCCAACTTAACAGTTTTATAGCCATAAAAGTTGGCTCAAGCGTAACTACCTATTTTTTGAAGAAGTGACTCTGGATTCTTCTACAGACACATTTTTGGGGTAAAAACCTTTCCTTTAATGAAATGAAGTTTAGAACTATGCTTTTAAATGGTAATATAGTATAGTAATATTGGTGGGAAGTGGGGATGCATACGTTTGAAAGTGCTTGTCGCGGGTGGGTCGATTTTTATGATGACCAGTGTAACATGTATAGTAAAAAACACAAATGGCAATTTTTTAACTACAATTTTATTTAATCGGTACCGTAAAATATAAATATAAAGTATTCAAAAACAATATTAACATAATGATTTTTGTAATATCTTTTTTGAAAATTGTAATTTGTCATGCATGTGTTTAAATAAATAAACAAATTACATTACATAGTGTAACGCAAATGTTTCTTTAGTCAATAGTTTTGGTAGTTGCATTGTACGCCGGGGATTAGAGTACCAGGGGCAACAGACTGGTTCCAAAATGAAAGAAAATGAGTAGATTACGTACTCACGAGTGTATTTACACTGTTTTTAACATTTTTCCACTATCTAGTCGTTATTAGTGTGAAATGTGAGAATTCCAAGCCGCCGCGGTACGATTTATGTACATTTTCACCTACATTTAGTGAGACAATGTAACGCATGTGGGTGATGTTCTGTAGGGAAGGTTTTGTTTATGTAATTGCTTGTTAAAGATTCAAATAAATTATCTTTATGTGCGTAACTTTATTAACAACGAAGGTAACCGCCTACTGTTTTATTTGACTTTTACTGTTGTATCAAAATTACTGTGCAGTTTTGGTAAACTCACGAGTGCTTATATGGTTGTATTGTTCATCTTATATTATAAATTACTCCTGCCTAAAGTGTATTTACAGTACAGTTATTTTTACTTTAAAATAAAAACTTTTCATTTTGTATCACACACAATTTATACATTTCGTTTTCCGAAACATTTATGAATGAAAAAGTGGGTGTTTTTATTTTTATTTTAAGACTCTACCATAAATAAATGGGGTAGTAGTCAAATCTAGTATTTCCTACGTGTCTTTTGAGCCTTTAGAAGTCGGTGATTGTGCAACTTTGGCCTTCCTCCAATTTGGCTCGGGTCTTTGCCAATCGCTTGATTTGACAATAATTCTCCGGGGATTGCCGGGAATTCGTATTTTTCTTGTCAAGAATAAAATGTTTGACTAAAGAAATGGAAACGATTCCAAAAAACTTTAGTTTTTTGGCTTTATAAAAATGTCTGACATTCACAAAATTTTTGTCCACAATTTCGATGTTCCCGTTATTATTTCGTTACGTCATCGTGATAAATATGAGGATTTAAGCAAAATGAAATCTGTTTTATTCACCAGTGTTTCTATACAAACAAATGGCAATTGCTGAGAAGAAACGCCGGAACAAACTATTAGTAGGTAGGTACTAAAAGTAAACTCGCTTACTTATTGCAACTTAACCGACCTTTACAAGTGTAAATCGTCCTAAATAGTCACTAAACAGGCCATTGTCCATTCTAGAACCTTCAAACCAATTGAGGCGGCATCAAAACAAGCACGTAGCCTATCAACGGCGCATTGATCCACAACACGTTCTCATAGAAAGCCCCACACATGGCAGTTCTCAGGCTATTCTAATTTGGCCCATCCCTTCTAATGAACCACGTCTTACTAATTTGATGAGAAAACAATCGACTGATTACGAATTGAAAGTAAGAAGAGTCAAAATGTGCGTACCNTAATATTAGTTCAAAGTTGTGCCTTCGCGAGTTACCTGGAAATCGGGCTTTCGAAATTCGCTGTTTTCGTAGGCAAAAATCCAATTTGAACGAGATTTTGTCAATAGACATTCCGTAAAAACGTATGATAATTACGATGATATAAGTCAAAAGAAGCTATAACAATAAATTATATGACTAAAATCATTTCGAAATCTGCCAAATTCTCGATTTCTGCATGAAAAATGTGACAACGCTCTTAATGACTTATGATTTTAAATAGCGTATGATTTTAGGTTCTAACTAGCGAATCTAATTTTATCAACAGACTAATGTAGTTCAGCTTCGGAAAGTCATTCCAAAGTAATTTTGACACTCGAAAATGAATATTTTCTCAAATAATCCTTCATTTGCTAAAATCTATAAATATTTGGAGTATATTATCTCACGTTATCTACAATAATATCACAAAGTGTCGTTATTACATCAGTTGATAAGCGATACGATTCGACAGGCTTATCGCTGATTGGCGTACGGAGATTGTTTCCCCTTTTAGGCAATGATTTCGTCATTAAAATGATGGGTCAATAAACTGTCCTTATGATAAATGGATTTGCGTAACGCCTCTTTTATTTACAAACTATTTTTTTAAAGCTGACCTTTAATGACATGTCTATTTCATTAATTGGTCTATAATTTGAAAAGCGGTCAAAGTTCACAGTTTCAGTTTTCGTGAGTTTCAGATTTCTAACCTACATAAACAATTAGGTAATCACAGTTCGATCCGTCTTTTGGTATGTTCTGTACCAAAAATAGGTTCAGCTACCTATGGAAATATCGAAAGCTCTTACGTGTACGTCTATATTACGGCAAATAGACTAAGCAATTGCCTACTCCTATTCAATAAAGTTACATCTTGAGACTGAAGATATTGTATATTATTTTCCATACTGTATATTATGTCACCGTAAAATTGTAAATTTCGTTAACGTAGTTAGATTACAATGTAACCTAACCCGCGGCTAGTTTTCAATCTCACGCGTTATATTATAAACTGACGGACTTCACAATTTCACGTTGACATTATACATGCTATTAATTTGTCATCATACATGCAATTAATTCGTCATCATATACATATAGTCTCAAATCCAATCAATATTAGTGTCCAGATTAGTAATAAAAGAAGTAATGGAATGACAGCAATTTTGAACTACATAATAAAATCGTACGTTGACTAATCATAGCGTGTATATGGCTAACAACTTGACATGTCGCGTGATAATGTTTTTATTTTCAGTGTACACGCACATCGACGACACGGACGACTGCCCAGTACATAAAAGTAAACATTGAATTGAAACTACATCAGAAGATACCTACTAATTTGTGTACTTTAAAGGCACATGCTTATTTGGAAGGAATAAAAAAATATTTTTGTTCTTGTGTGTTTTAATTTTTATTTTAACCTACGATAGCCATTTTTAGAAAATTAATAACACATTATGTGTGTTAGTAGCTGAATTAATGACTATTTTGGCAAAAATACTATAAGAAGACAAATAGTCCTATACCCCTCCCCTTATTTATTTCTTTGAAGTATTTTGGTACGAATTGTACGTATACGTATGGGGAAAGTTAAGCACATAAAATATAATACCGTTCATTTAATAATACATGCTTACTTAGGCATGTTAAATCCCCACATAGTTTTTGCTAAGATCCAAAAAAAATTAAATTACATGTAAACTTAAATTGGTATACCGAATAAATAAAACTACCTTTAATCACCTTATGCTATAAAAAATCTGTATCCACATATTGTACAGTGTTAAAGAATTTTAAACATCATGTCGAAAGCATTTTACTCGCACACATCTCGTTCAAACTATGCAATACTAAAAGAGATTAATCATAAAAACAACGTACCTTCAGGACTGCATACTGCTTTTTGCGTAAAAAGAATCTTTACTTAAATATGTGTTTAAGTATCATTAAGGTAATGTGCTCTGGCCTGACCCGAGATCGTGGGAAGAGGATGGGGATATACGGGTCTTGGTGGGATAGAGCGGGACGGCACGCTTGAAGGTTGACCAGGTAACAGGTTGGGGTAGACAGAATAAGCGCCATATCTCACTAAGATGCTGGTTGTAACGGTTACTGGCAAATACTCTTACATTTTTTTGGAAAAAATCTTATTATTTTCTTATTTAAGGCTTCAAAAGTTTCAGCAAAAATAAACTTTTGACCTAAGCTTAAATAAAAATAGGTTTAATTGTAACTCTATCATCTTTTTATTTACTTTTAGGCAGTTTCAACTAGGTTCCTAATAAAACGATGTGATAAATCACTAGGAAAAAGATGAGATACCACCGTATCACTATCTTCCTAGGGAGCGATACGAATCGTCATTTTCAAATATTATAGACAGACACTGATGCCCTAAAACTTGACGCTCGATAAAATGATAAAATGACGCTCAAAAGTCGACTCAAAGTCATAAATAGATTCAGCCTGTAGTTTTTTAAATTCGGATGTTTGTACCAACCATAGCTTTGAACCCTTTCTCTGAATTATTTTAATTCCTTTTGAAAATAGAGCTCATTATTGTTTTCGACGCACCATGTCGCCACACCGTCCTAGTGTGGCGTGACCCTAAATAGTGAGTGCGGTAACGTACATCGCAAGCGCGTCTTTTAGGGATAGCGAAAAATAAACTCGGTTTAAATTGGGCTTAAAATGGAATTGACTTTCTTTTGTTTTGCTTTCAAAACTCCGGCTGGAAATCAAAAAGGAAATGCGAGTTGGTTCGAATTCAAATAGGCGATTGGATTTTGTTTTATTTACAGTGCTATCTAATACGCACTACGCTAATAGGCAATGAATTTAATAGCTTTTTCAATGGATTAAATGTAAAGAGCATTATGTTATTTCCAAATACACGAGAAAAAATGTAAATGAAAGTTATTTCAGGATAAGCGCTTTCCTCTTTACTAATGTTGTTTAATTCTGTTGTGTTAAATCACCATAAAATCACTTTTAGTAATTTAAACAGTTTTTGTTTTTAAGTTTAACTTTCTTCTGACTGTCCTACTTCCGATACCTATACGGTTTGAAACGGTGGAGGTAGCTTTTACAAAATTCCCTATCTACCTACTTGTCGATACTAGTACATACAAGAATCAATTAACTCAAAACAAAAACTCCAGTACTCGCAACCCGGTTTTACTCGATCCCGTAAACCGCATTCTAGTGCCATACGGCTCAATTTCGAATTCCTTAACCCTTCAATGCCAGTCCGTGAGAAACGTACAATTTGAACAGGCCATAATTAGGGCCCCATTAAATCACGGGCACTGGCCATCCAGCGCAGCGATTTCGTTGATTAGCCCGCTCGGGTCAACCCTGAGCAGGTGGATGGAGGGGTCAAGGACTTGGTATGGGCCTTTTTGCATAAATCTCTAAGTTAGATAAGGGTTATGTAAGTTAATATGAGTATCTTCGGGATTTAAATTGGTTAGTATAAGTTACACCGACGTTGAAACTTGTTACGACGTTCTTAAAATTTTAGGTTTGAAGTAAGTGCTGGTAGTTTTACAATTTAGTCGTATAGGATGGAGTCGACTAATAGAAGAGTATTCATAATGCTAAAAAATAATAAAATTATAAAAAGAAGTTTATTGTCTAATGCTGTAACTCTATAACTCTGTAATGGTAAATTAAGCACATTACATTCGACGAGAAAGTCTCCAAATCACAATAATGATTATAAAAAAGTACATATTTTTTTCTACAAAACTATTAAGGTATAATTTTTAATATAAGTCTCCTCAGTCACCACCATCGTTGTCAGTATCATCAAGACACTGACCTCGAACTTGATAATAAAAACCGCTAATTGATTTGTCAGGTCAATCAATTAGATGCCAACCAAGAGCAAGAGGTAAGTAACAATTTGGTCGGAGTTTAGTTAGTGTTTGCGGAGCTAAAGCAGGTAAAGTCGATCGCGCCATCTGCCGGACACGCCCGCGACCCAAGCAGGGCTGCCAACAGGTTAAAAAGAAAATCAATTTAATATTTTTGATCTTGTGCACTTAAACTATGATGCGAGGTGCAGACCAAGAGCTAAGTTAAATTAGCTTAGCTCGCATTTTAGAGTATGCAGTTTTGTACATAAATAAACAACTTGGGCTAATTTTAGGATCATGTTAAATACTGGCCAAAAGTAAAGTCTAAGGCTGAGTTGTACGACCTTACTTTAACTTTGACAAACTTCAAAAATCTGTCAAACAAAACAAAAAGCTCTGGTTATTGTTATTTTACGGTTAAAATAAGGTACTTATTGACAAATCTTGTCGGGAAATAAGTACAGTAAAACGATTTTAAGAGGCACGTAAGTCTCGAATCAAAAGACCAAAAATGAAGTTTTTTGCCATCTAAACACTTTATACGTATCAATATATCGTTTGATTTTAAACTCCTTGTTTATGCTGTCTTAAAACTCAAAAATAAAACCACAATTAGTAAAAATTGCTAAACATATCTCCTGGAAAGCATCATCTAAGTAGATATCTTATAACAAATCTAACCTAATAGTTGGCCCAATCTTTTCTTCGGACTATATGCTAATAGTAGATTATTTCAAAGGTTAGACTGCTTAATAACTGACCGAGTTTCACTCAAATCGTCAGCAATTTAACAAATTATAGATACAATTCAAAACCGTATAGAACGGGACCGACGACCTTCGGTTTTAAATTAGAATGACTCATTCGAACCTTTAAGTATTCCACGAAACAAAAATTTCCACAATCAGTTTTATAATAGCTTGTAATCTGAAATGATCTGGCTATAATCTTTCAATTTTGTTACAACAAAGAAAATTGCACGTTTAGTAAGGGTTTTCACAGCCCTATCTTTAAAAACGCATTCTAAGTGAGCCTGCTTTACTTAGCTTGCAACTAACGGCTCGAAATGAGATTAAGTATTATAAAAATGGGAAAAAGAAAGGAAAAGGTTCGGATATAATAAAAGTTGGTAAAGTAGACTCACTCCTAATTATTTTTTACATAAAATAGACAGTCGAGTTCTTACTAAAATTGTAATTTACTGTCCTAGTATTTAAGCGTTATTCAAGCAAAAATTAAATATCAACATTACTCATCCTATCGAACAGCGAAGCAACAACCGTTTCAAACCCTAAACTTAACTAATACTGTATTGGAAATTACTTAGATTTTGAGAATTTTGGAAGCTATTTTATAGAGCCCATCAATACCTTTTTAGACGTTTTACGCTTTTAAACGTATCAGGCACGTATTTGACATAAAACTCTACAAAAACGTTTAACGCTACGAAATCTACTTCGTTAAACACACTCAAAAAAGATTCAAGTATAGATTGGTTAACTTATTGAAATAACATCTAGGTATGAGTGTCATTTCAAAATAGGGGCTTGCTTTAGAGAGAGACTACTAACTCCACCTCCTTTATAATTCGGAGGAGTTACTAAAAAATAAATATTGCGGCCGACCTCAGCCGAGCGAAGAATCAGGAACAATCTTAACACTTTACTAAGAGTTTTCGTTATGCGTGTTTTAATAACGAAATTATAGCCTTCGCCTCGGGTTTGTGGGTAAATAAATTAAAGTGAATGATTTTGTGGAAAAAGTGATTTACTGGGGCTATTTATTTATGTATACTCTGGACTTGGTTGGATGGGAGAGACTTTTACCGAGTTGGTTCAGATTTAAATTTTGATGTGCTGATGCCATTTTATCTTTGAAGTTCAAATAAGAGGCGTGAAGAAACGCTAGTATCTATACTATAGATAGATATACTTACATTGGTATTACCATAGATAATACCTAGGTATATTAAAAATATTCCAGGTCATGGTTAGTAGTTCGGACTAATTCCGACTAAGTTCGATTTCATTAGAAGATTGAATCAAACTAAGGTCTGAAAAAATAAACAATGCTTCGAAGGGACATTAAGATACCATGAGTCCAATTGAGCAAATAATAGTACTAAAGGTACTCTTAAACGATTCAAAGCTCACACGAGACTTTTTTGAGACTTGATATTTCCAAAATCGTGTTCTAGTTTGATCCTAATTCACATTCTATATTTTTCAGGATATTTTTAGTCAATTATCACGTTTTGATTGCAATTTGCAATACATGAGGAAAATTGACAATGGCCATTAAAAACATGTTATTGTATGCATTACTCGTTTGGAAGTATTGACGTAGGTATTAGCTCCGATTATTTTACATTCATAGTATTTTATACATAGTCTACAGCACATAGTAAGTTTTTCTCCCTGTCTATAGTAGCAGATTTATTAGTATGGAGAAGAGAACTTTTTTTGAGATTCTAATGTTGGTCTCATACAAAAAGTTATTTGTAATATTTCCACCTTCGGCCTGATCATCACTTACCATCAGGTGAGATACAGGCCAAAAGCTTCCTCGTAGTGGATAAAAAAAATATTACCCACCTCTTTCGGATAATAGTAGATTGGAGAGTTTTTACTTGCACATTGGTAATGTATTTTGAATATAATGCGGGTTGCAGATCACTAGATAAGCTACCTTAGTTTAGTTAGGGTAAAGTTGCCTATATTGTACCAGTTAACGAACTTTACAAGCTGTCACAAAAACTATGTAACTTAAGAGCATTATATTACTAGAAATCAAAAGGTTGTTCTATTGGTGTTCATTTTTTATTACAAGAAAATGAGAAAATGTAATATGAAAAACAATAATTAAAGTTTTTAAAAAAGTCTGAAAAAGTACAATTTAGGAAACCGGTTTCCATAATTGTACCATAGGTATCCTAAATTGTACTTCATGACCGAAATGAGGTTCAAGTGCCCTTTATACACTGAAATCAGTCTTACTAATATATCTTTATAAAAATATTAATTTTAACGGGTTGAATATTAATAATGTAACTAATTAAAATAATCTAATCAACAACAAAACACTATGTAATAGAACTTTTATATAAAACTATTAAAGGGTTCTCTTATTCTACTAGAATCTTAATCAGTCTTAATAAAATCTTAACAGTTGGCCTGCCCTTGGAAATGGTTAGGTTTTTTGCATATTTGTTTGAATTCAATAGATGTCTCTTTAAGGTGGGTTTAGGTACGTTGAAAATACGTGAACACTCGTTAATTCCCATGGATTTCTTTTCCAAACAGGCAAAGGCTTTAAGGCTTTTTATAAGTCATCTTGCGTCCATTTATAATATTTTTTATCCCTTCCAGACATCTGAAAACATTTCAATATATGTAGTTAACAATCGAGTTGAAGAACCACCATACACCTAAATTGTACCGGTACATATTAGGCGTACCCTACCTGGTACAAATTAGGCAACCCTAAGTTTTATGTTTATGTGAGCAGGTGCCATAACTTCAAGATGCTAAATATCAAAACTATATTCTCTGAAAAGTACACTAATATGCCTACTTTTCAAAAAAATATATAACAGTTGCAGTGTATTTATCATTGCCACAAGAAATCCTTAGGTAAACAACCATAAAATAAGAACAGGTCGCCGTAATAATTATTTTTATTTACTACACTTCACTCTGTTGTGACATCGAATCCAAAATGGCAGCGATTGCGTCATATTGGCAGCCTTAGATTTTAGTATTGTCAATTTAAAACTAAACATTACGGTTTGGTAGATTTTGATGTGGTACAATTTACGAACCGGTACAATTTGAGCAACTCCACCCTAAGCTCTCACAGCTAACAAAGTTTTCCATAGAAACTGAAAACTATACAAATACTATGGGAACTACAAGGTTGCTTAGCTGACCATAGGTAATACCAGAAGACCAAGATTAACTTCAACACCAAACTACATTATCATGAGTGAAGTTCTAAGGCTGAATTGCAACACTTAACTTTGACCGTAACTTTAACGATAACCGGTGTTTTTTGTATGAGATTTGACAGATTTTGACGTTTGACAAAGTTTAAGTAAAATGGTGCAACCCAGCCTAACAGTGCGTATGTCATTTTTAAACAGTTTTAACATTTTGATGCTATTGGAGGAAGTAAGACCACGTGCTTATTTCCGAACAATCTCCTGTAAAATGCTCATTTTTGACTTATTACGCTCTGTTAGAACTTCACTGTCGATGTTTGAGCATTCAATCTTAAACGTTACATAGCTTTTTTCTATTATAGCCTAGATAATCTCAACCTCTCCTACATTAGTACTTGACCCTTGCGCCGGCGCATCTTGAGATAGCATCTGAATGACGTATTTAGTCCCAAATGCGTTGCGGTGCACCCTACAAAGCCTTCCCGGTAGAGCGGACGTGCGGGATACTGTCCAGGGTGGTAGTCAGGTAAGAACAGTATGGTAAGAGACGATTAGGGAAGTGAAATAAGTATTGTCCTTAATGAGAAGCCTCAATACTCAATCGTTTATTGCATTCAGTATTGAGGCTTCCCATTAAAGACAATGGAATGGGAAGCGTCTCTTCAGCAGTGGATGTCTTTTGGTTGAAACAAACAAAGTACAAGTGCCTACTCACTTGTACTGTACAGGTTTAAAATTACAAATATTTTAATTAAAATGCTGTTCTAGTAATAAGTTTAGATTGATTTTCAATGTATTGCAATTAGGAACCCACTGTAAAAGTTAGATTTCTGCAATAAGTGAATGATATTTTTTTCAATATGTTGGAAATCATTCTTCACAATAGAAAATAATAAAAAAATATTCTTTACCCATATACTTTTAAAGCGTTTACCTATTAGTAATATATTGAAACTGTTTAAAAAGAAAAAAAACCTCATTATTAACCTATTAAACAATAATTATTTTAAGTAAAACTTCTCATCTGTTTATTATTTTTCAAATGACAAAATACGATAGGTCAGTCATCCTTTCAACCGTACAGGCTGACCTACTCTAGCTGTGTCTTCGATCATAATCAGCCAGCTAATAACGGCGGGACCTTTGTCTATTGTTTACATTGGGGTGGCACGTGATTTCGGGAGTCATGCCGGCCTCTTTGGTAGGACCTCCCTGCTGTTCCGACAAGGAACCACCGGCGGCATATACAGGGTTACTCGGTCACAGTCGGCCGTTTGGTGTAGTGGTTCGAAACGGACTACTATTCCGGAGGTAACGGGTTCGATTCCCGCACAGTACAAACATTTGTGTGCATGAACATATTTGTTTGTGTTGGACTGGGTGTTTTCTATGTATAATAAGTATGTATTTACAAAAAAAAAGTATTTAAGTATATTTATATCCGTTGTCTAGTACCCATAGTACAAGCTTTGCTTAGTTTGGGACTAGAAGCGCAGTGTAAAATGTCTAAGGATATTTATTATTATATTATTATTTATTACTAATTTACTATATTTAAAGACGAACTGCATACCGTCTTCACTCCGACTGCCGAATGAAATGATAGTTGACGTTATTTTATTATCTTTAATATATTTTGAACTTCTAGGGAAAAGCTGCATACAATTTCGCAAATTATTAGAAGGGCTCCGTCGTAATCAAAATTTCATCCATAAAGGCAAAAGAGTGAACTTGAATGAATATCGAATCTTAAAACAACTACTGTATCTATTCAAAAGTTAATAACGAGACAGGCCTAGCCTAGGCCATAGACAACTGGCTTCAAATACATACATACGAGTATTACTTCTAATAAGCCGGTCCGTATTTAATGTTGGTCTCAAAGCGCTGGTAAAAAGATAAAAGATTATGAAACATGTAGAGGCTCCTTAAGAGCAAAATATTTGACGATTTGTATATACTATTTATTAGTCTATACTTTATTTACTTTTATTTTTGACAATATCAGCTATAAATTATGTCATAAGTACGAGTGGTCTAAATATTGAAACATCATCTATGCCTAAAATCAAACTTAGCTTAATCTTCCTTCTACAATACGCACCTTCACACAAGCTAGTTCACACCCTGTATAACCTGAGGGGTGCGCGCGCGCACGTGTCTCAGTTTAGCGGCGCGTGAGTGGCGCGCTAATGACCCGGTCACTGTGACGCCGCGGCACCACGCGTTTGATGACACCGGCGACGTCATAGGCTCGATTGCTACTAGTCTGGTCTGGTTGATGAATATAGTCATAGGCTCGAATGCTATTAATCTGGTTGACTGGTAATGCTACTTGGAGCCAACTTTGTAGCGCTAATGACCACGGTCACTGTGGACGCCGCCGTACTATGCGTTTGATGACACCGACGACGTCATAGGCTCGATTGCTACTAATCTGGATGTCTGGCAATGCTACTTGGCATTAAATCTGCCAGTTGAACTTACGTGTTTGAAAAAGAAGCGACAATAGAAGCCCAATGGTGTCGATGTCGGATTGGCTGAATCGAATTCTGAGGAACGCGGGTTCGAGCTCCGCCGCTGCTAGACTATTGTGGTGAACCCAGAGACCAGATCAGCAACAGACAAGCATAATTTAGTTTACCACAAAGGGTTAATTATTACGTTATCTTTGCCTTGTGCTAAGTTTTTACTTCCATATCCTAATACTTAATGACACAAGAGACTATTCTGCTAATTTCGACTAAAAGCCTTTATTAACCTTTACATTACCCTAATTTCATGCATAAAATTCTAATCATAGGAACACGGCATGGTGCCTTACGCATGAGTTTTGATAATAATCCGGTTGCTACACCCTTCATTTGGCACCCAATAAATCAATCATGTATTACATGAATAATGTTATAGAGATGGTATACAATTACTTTTGATGCAATTATGGACCCTGTCGGGCACAGCATTTTAGGAGAGAGGAAGAATTTGCTGTCTGT